>NC_081409.1:288283739-288468739 GCF_030272615.1 Cryptomeria japonica | reverse complement strand
ATCCATCCACCATAGAACCCTCAGGATGTGCTCTTTGTCAAACCAAAGCCTTCAAAAATTTCAAGTGCCTCTCAACCATCCACATTGACCTAGTGTGTACAGGTCCACACAATTCAATCTCCTCAACTCGGTTTATGAGGTAGTGTTATTATGCATTGAAAAAAGATGAAGGTAGACACTTTTTCATTTCACACATTAGATGAGGAATTTTTCTCTTCCAATATTTTATATCTTCTTTATGGATTTCTTTACATGACAACCACCTACAAGATATTCAAGACGCAAAAAAATATATAACATAACAAGTAAAACAAATCACAAATATAATATCTATACAACGAACTGAACAAATATCACTACTTACCTCATGTATTTTCCAAGATCATATATGACTTGCTTGACATTATTATCGAAGTCGTCTGGGAGAGATAGAGGTAGAACGTACTGCAACAATTATAAAATTATCTTTTCATTTTTTTCTAACATAATACAATGAAAAGTACATGTGCAGTACTTAAATACATAGTAAAAACACAAGAACATGAATTACCTTAATGAAGGTATGTCAATCATGCGTTTTAATCCCTGGCCCAAATTCACTCTTCTTTGATATGAGATTGTTTATGTCCGCAACAAATCTTGTGGGAAATCGAATTTTTTGTATGACTTCTTTTATAGCATTGCTTTGTTGGTCTGTTAATAACCAAGGAAGCTCACTTATATTAATATGGTCTCCATGACTATTTGATTGAATGACATTTATCATTGCATGATTGGAATCCTGAATGTCACTACATATTTTGACATTTTTTTCTTTGTCACGCCTTCCATCCAATATTTTCCATAATGTCTTTTTTATATTCTTTCCAATATGCATAGTATCAAACAAATGCACAATTTGTAACTGCTCGTAGTAGGGCAACCTACTAAATTGTTGGGGATAAATTTTTAGTCCCTTAGGAAGGTGGTCATTTATGCCTTCACGAGCTTCACGATCATCAATCACATCATCAGTAAACAAAACACAATAGAAAAGATGTTTTGTGACATAAACCATTAGATGGAATGGCATTACCTTGACAATTAATTCTATTATATTCCAACATCCACAGGTGAGGTGTCATTCTTCGTGGCCTATACTCATCAAACTCCTGCTTTCCTAAACTTTTTGAATGACAAGATTTCATCTTTGAACCAGAAACTAGACATACAAATTTTCCCTTTGTTTGAGGACCTACAAGACAATGTATAATTGGATTAAATATGTTAGTTTTTTGAATTATAATGTTCATGCACAACTTGAACACTATAGGCCAGGTTATCAGAGGAGAATTGACCAGTCGCTCACTAAGCAGGACCAACACCTTCAAACAAGCAGCATCAACAAAGGAAGCACCTTTTCACCTCGCGTTGGGTAAGTTCTTTTTATGCTCCCACACTTTGGCACTATTCATGCATTGATAGTGATTGCTCTTTTATAGGTAAGGTTATACACTTTAAAGCGTAGCTTTGCCTATGTACCTAGATATGTCTCTCTCGCCTTTACCTCTGGTTCTAGGTAAACAACAGGATGATCTGTTGCAACTTAAAGGTGAGGGGTAACCCCTAATTGGTTCAACTCGATCGACTGATGAAACTAAAACTTCTATAGCTAGAATTAGATCTATTACTAGGGACTCTAAAGCTGGATCGGCTTGGTCTATAGGCCCTAGTACTCAAACTAGCTCTATGCGATGAGAGCGGTTTTAAGAGTGGACACATCACATAAATTACATAGAGCACGGGGATGGGTTGGACGCATCAATCATTTATAAAGCACATAAGATCAGCTTACGATTGAGCTACAATTGACCATAATAGTAGCGGAGGCACCAATTTTCATAGTGTATCTAGCTCCCCAAAAAATGGCATTCCTTCCAGTTACAATTCTCATAGCAGTTACCGTTCGAGCATGCCCAGTAGCAGTTTATGCCCCATCAATAGCTTCAGCATCCATTTCAGGTCCACCAGTAGTAGTGGCGTAGACCATAGAAGTAAAGGCAGCAGACACAAAGGTATAGGCAATAGATTAAGCAACAGATCCAGTTGATGGAAGCAAGGGGGCGAGCAAATCCATAACCACTAGATCGATATAAAGAGTGAAACCCGAAACCACTGAATGATCCAACCGTTCCATATCCAGTCAAAGTAGAAGATTAGGGTACATATGACCAAACAAAGGTAGCAGTCAAAGAGGAAGAAGAGGCACCCACTCTAGAAGTAGCAAATGATATGGCTTGTTCATAGAGGCAGATCCAAAGCTAGTTAATGCCTATGTGCCCAATAGCCTAAGGGCGTTACTCAAGATATGATTACAGCATGTAAATCAAGGTCCAGATCGAATCGCATTGAGAAGGGTGTAAACAAGGAGGACGTATAGATCTCAATGTAATTGAAAAGGGGCGAGTCAAGATATACCCCGCTAAAGGGGAACATACCACAAAAATGTGTTAGCCCTGGGGCATCATGTATTGTCCATAGAAGCATCGCATGGAATTGAAATTGTTTTTGTCCTATTGGTCTAGAGATGTCATACATAGTGACACCATTCCATAACTCCAGCAACTCGTCGATAAGAGGCTTGATATATACATTCATATCTTTAACTTGGTATGTACCTAATCGAATGAACAAAAACATTACATAATTATTATGACCATTTTACTGAAATATTTATAATTAAATGTAGACTATATTTAAATGATACAATACCTAGAACAATCATTGCCAACATTATGTGCTCCTTCTTTATTGACATCCATGGAGGAATGTTATTGTTGATAACAAAAATAGGCCACACTGAATAAATAGATCTCATCTCTCCAAATGGATTGACACTGTCCGCTGCCAATGAAAGCCTGAGATTACGAGGTTCTTCTTTAAAGTGTGACCACTTTTCCTATATGTCCATAAATGTTGAACCATCCACAGGAATTCGAATAATTTCATCTCGACTTCTATTACGTGCATGGTAATCCATAACTTGTGTCAAGCTAGTGCACTTTAATAATCGTTGCATACATGGAATAATGAGAATATAGCGAAGAACCATGCGAGGAACCCTTTTTGTTATTTGATTTGTTCGATATCTACTGATATGACATTCAGGGCATTCAGTTCAAAATTCATGTTGTTTGTGATATATAATATGATCATTGGGACAAGCATCTATTGCTTGATACTCCATTCTAATATCTTTCATAATGGCAGATAATTCTCTATATGAGCAAGGTAGAATATTTGATGGTGGTAACAAAAACTCACCTATCAATCTACGACAAAAAATATATAATTTGTTAATATAAATAATATTAATGGTATAGCATGATTCACCATTTACTATGACATATACGACATACCTTAACATACGTGAGATTGTTATGTTTAATAAACCATTCATAACCTTCAAGTTCACCAACAACAATACATCAAAGAGAAGAGTTGTCTGGGAGCCTTCGTAAAGGACCTCATATGCCTTCTCAAGTAGAGGGACATCATGAACAACATCAAGGTCATCTTCATCATCATGATCAGTTGCACGAGTACTAAATGTGTCATGGATCATTTTTTGTACCATCATCTTCAATTGTGTTTTGTGGCTCATGATCGTCATCTTCCATGGGATCATTATCTTCAGCTTCGATATTCACACCTCCATGTTCGTCCACTTTGAAAACCATATTCTTTGGGTTGTGTTGATCCATATCATGTGCTCTGGAGTGCTCGACCTATATAAAATTGATAAACATAAATAAACCATGATCATGATCTCATCATCAAGTGATTTCATATGTATATAAATTGTTAAAATGATATAATGAAAAACTTACCAATGGATGATAATCATGTCCACCTTCAATGTGACCATGCAGCCTACAATGTTTCTTAGTTGTTTTTATTAGAAGTCTTCTAGTCTTTAACCCCTTACAAATTTTGCAGGGACAATAACATTTTCCATCACCTTTTCTTTTCAATTTAGACCACAATCTAGCAATTATTTCCTTATTTTGTTGTTCGCTGATATTGTCTGACATGGTCTTTCTTCACAGGCAAGAAAATCAGGCTATAGAACTAGTTATATAGAAAGTGAAATGTTAGTTATGAAATCACATTTCAGTATAATATACCAAATTAAATTACTTGAACATAGAAATTATGCAAATTGAACCAAAACCATTTAACTCTTCTTTGTCATCTCAAAACATATCTAATGGCTTTGTGGTATGCAATCCTTGTATCATATCTTAAGTTGACTAATGTCTAATTGGGGTAATCCACGAGTGTCTAATGTGAATTCATTATCAATGTTGTGAAGTCATCGAGAGTATGGTGATAGTCATTCCTTATAGGATCCTCTCAATACTGTCTAAATCAGTCTAAAAGGAAAGCAATTATCCATTCCCATTCTCATGCATAGTTACATGACTAATGTTGCCCTTGTATATCCTAAACATTGGAGAGACCTTATTTGACTTGCCTAATCAATGTGGTTGATGTCCCAATATGAAATACTGAGTTCTACCCTTGCCTCTGCATCAAACTTCTCACATCATGTTTCTTCAACAAAACATACTAATATGAATTGAGCCAACACCATGAGGATAGGGTCAATTATCATGGAAAATAATCATAATACGTGAAGATGGGGTTCACACATAAGTGTTGGCTCTCAACAATGCCACACTTCCAAAATTGTCAGTCTCAAGACTTCTCCTATTGGGTCAACACTCATTGATGGCCACAAGGCCAAATCAATGTATCTAGGCTTCGAACTCCTTACTCTAGGATTGGAGGACCCTACACAAGGTCTATGAACACTCACTTGGTATTACAATAGAAAGAGCCTTCCTCTAGGACTTTGTTTGCAACGTACACATCATTGGTAATCATTGTTATGATGGAGGACGGTAAATAAAATGCTTATCATTTTTTCACCCTTTGAAACTACAACAAGGTATTTGACTTGGCAGGGTCCCCACACATCACCTCAACACCAAACATTAGGCAATTCAACCTTTTGCCTTCTCAATGCATTTTTTTTGTCTTTCACTAGTTTTCTCAGTCTGATACATAGGGATATCAGACCTTTCATGGCATCATCACACACACCTTCCAATATGTAGTCCTTTCATAATTTAGATGCCTACACACTATGTTGTTGTTAAGTATTGATGTAGTCTTAAGACATCTCATGACTCCATTACATGTCCACACTTGGGTTTATAAACACAACTGTGTCAAAACAAAAACAATATCACTAGTAAAACTATGACTATGACAATTAATACCCTTAGGACAGTCATAGAAATTTAGTCTATTTCATTTGGTTTTGATCCACAAACCCTTCTAAAGGTTGCATAGGTTCCCCTCACCCCTCTCTCTATCATCAACCACTTCAAAATACCAATCGCTTGGTCTTCCCACCAAATTATTCACTCTTACTGCCTTTTATTGTCTAATACATAGAGATATCAGACTATCCTCATGCCCAAACACGTACCAAATCTAATTTTGAGCCCTGCACACAACATAATATGATACATAGCATGAACAAAGGTCTTCCCACACATTTGGGTGAATTTATATGCATGGGAGACCAAACTATACATTATTTACTCCTCTCGATAAACACTAGGCATGGTTTTGACATTTTTTGGAAAAACTATGATATCTTCTTTAAAACACTATGAAATTCAATGCCACAAAAAGACAAAATGAAGTTAACTCTATAAATTGCAATCTTGTATTTATTTTTAATTGATGCTTTCCTACATTTTTTGATCTTCCATCTTGTTAGAAATCTCATCTCTATTATGCTTTGATGGATGTCGCATCTTGTTACAAACCTCACATTTTGGCACTAGCAGAAAGGATTTTAGCAAAGGTTGTGGAATATGACTTTTATATCTACCAATTGTCATTCCATCTTGTGCATATGGCTTTTACATGTAGAAGAAATAAATTTGTTAAATAGGCCATATGGTAGATGATAAGTGAAGGATGTAAGTACTAAAGGTGTGGCACTAGTGGCTTTGGTACATGAAGGTGACTAGAGGTTGTGGAAAGAGAAATGGTGGAAGTTGGATCTATGGTAGAGGTGGGAGTAGATGTTATTTATGCATGAAAATGTTAAGTTAATACTCATAAAATAGCTAGGAATCCAACTTAAGGCATTCTATTTGTTAATAGATTTCTCTACCATTGAGCTATTGCCCCATTTCTTACCATTCCATTGTTCGCTTGAGTGTAGACTATTTTCAACACCCATTATAAGACACATTATAGGTTCTTGGGGATCCTAACCTAACCTATCTTTGATAACGTTTTGAGATACTACTCATGGACTAGTTAGGTTACCAAGATATGACCACCTATTTGTTGTTAGAATGTGATTTATGACTAAGTATTAGAGGATCTTACTAACTTGGGTATCATGCTTTTATGTGTCTTTGACATCACTCCTAGTAACTATATAAGGATCTTACTAGTCCTAGATCTATGCCTTGTCTTTTTTATATGGTTCCTAGTGAGAATATGTGAATCTTACTAGTTCTAAATGTCATAACTTTCTATTTTGCATGCTCCATGTGTGTTGCCAATGTTACTCATATTACTCACTTTGTACTTCCCTTTTATCTCAATATTGTAGATTGACAATATCATAAGTCTTGGGAGCTACCACCTTTCCAAACTTGTAGTCATCTTGACTCTTCAATATCTTGGTGAAAGAATATTTGGTTTCTCCATATTTTCCCAAGAGTACATGAGCATAATTTCATACTCTTGCTAAGAGGGGGCTAAATATTGCATCATAACTTGTATCTCTTTATAAATATACACTAGGTTTGGACTCACTTTAGTGGTTGTGCCTTATTTATGCCTAATTGTACTTAGGTTTTAGAATGTTTCCATAAATTTGGTTCATTACCTTATTCATGATGTTCCTCATGGCTCAGTTTTCTAGGACTAGGGTCTTGGGAACCCTTATTCATGGAAATTGGACCTAAAATTTGAAAGATGAATGTTGGATTCACAAATAGTAGGAATTTCCTCTCCAAATTTGGACTTTTCCAAAAGTTCAGTTTGAAAAGGTGCAAGCTGCATATAGATACAAGTCTATTTCTCATTTCAAACCCCTATAAACTCCAACCCACATCTATCAATTTTTCAA
Organism: Cryptomeria japonica; assembly: GCF_030272615.1. Classification (NCBI taxonomy): domain Eukaryota; kingdom Viridiplantae; phylum Streptophyta; class Pinopsida; order Cupressales; family Cupressaceae; genus Cryptomeria; species Cryptomeria japonica. Next base: position 288,461,529 of record NC_081409.1, on the reverse strand, counting down.
TCAAGCAATTCAAATCAATTGAGCATAGATCTATAATCAAGGAACAAGGCATTCAAAGATACAACTTTGTTACATCAGTTATGGTCAATTACATTACATTTTTCCATGATGAAAGCATACACTAACATGGTCTAGAAACATTAAAGCATTTCAAATTTGAGGTATATTTGTCAATTTTTTATTTACATATATGTTTAGAACATATTAACACAAATTGTAATGTTATGAAGCTTCCTCTGCTAGATACCTCCCTAGAACTGGTTCAAGATGACTCTCACACACATTTGTAAATGTGCAAGGAAACACAGATATGCCTAAGTCTGAGAGAATAGTATAACTGAGGTATGTAGATGACAATGACAATGACAATGACAAGCCTTATGTATAGGTCTAAGGAAAAGAATTGTGAGAAATACATCACTTTGAAGCACACATTAAAAGAAGACATAGAAAGGAATAGCTACACCAACAAAAGAGTGAGTTAAAAAAGCCAAGTTTCATTGAAAATATAGTAAAGATCTTCTAGGATAGTGTTAAGAGTAGACAGAAAGCCTCCTGAAGAAGTCATGAGAAGATGATACACAATAAGAACCAAATACACATGGAAAAGTACAAGTCACAATAGTCCTAGCCAAATTAATAATAGTGAGATCATGGGCAAATATTTAAAATGTAAATGTCAATGGAAACCCAACCAAAGAGAAAAATTTAGGACAAAGCCTATAAAAAAGAGATAGCCACAAAATAGTAACAAGTAGTCTATACACAATAAGATATATCAATCCATGGTATAAATCATAGAACAACTAAAATCATGAACCTTAATACCATGAAGAGAAAACCCAAAAGTTGATTTTGATAGTGAGATAAGTCATGAATAATCCTCAAGTAGAGAGACTATATATTTGGTCGGTAAGAGGGCAACATATAGGCAAACATAGTAAAAAAGAGCCATCACTAGCTACTGTGTTTGATAATATTTATTGTAGATTCAATGTTTCAAAAGAAATAAAAATGGCCCATCATTTTCATTGGAAACATAGTCAAAATGATAAAATCATTGTCAAATTATATACATAAAAGACTCAGACCAAATCTAAGAATAGAGATAAAGTAGTAAAACAGATGTTCACTATCAAACAGGAAAGAGAGTAGTCTCAAAACACCAAAACACTTTAGGATAATTGAACAGAAGACTTGGTCTGCAACTCTATCTTGTCTTTTCAATGATGGTGAAGGCTCTTATAGAATTAATTGTGCACTATATTTCCATCTTTGTTCTAATCCTTAGCTTGCAAGATCACCATGTTTTGGGTTTGGGGTGATCATTTTTTTCTCACTACTGCTATGGTACTCATTGATGTTGATATTGAACCCAAATCACAAGCCTGGGTTGTCCCTTTACTTCCTCTAGGAATGTGTAGGTCTTCATTATCATTGTGATCTTTGACTATAAATGAAAATTTGTGTGTTGTAATCCTAAAGATTGTTTACACATACAATGAACTTCTTGTGTTCCTCTCATGAGGACCTCTGTCTTGGCTATTCTATTTAATACTTCATGAATGTGTACTTTGTGACAGTTAAAATAACTGTGACTCCCATTTGAAACTATTTTAAATGTGATCTAGCATGGTGATGATGTTATTGTTTTATTTGAAGTTAATGATGAATGACAATCATTTTCATTGATAAGACTATTGTGATAACATGCACTTCATTTCACTATAAAATCTGACTTAGACTATCGTTTACTCCTTTTAATTCTTATTCATAGGTATATATCCATGTGCTTTTGACTATTGTAACTTATAGCTACTTTTTTTGTCTTCTAGGCCTAGATACATCTTCATGAAACTAATTCTTTAGAAAGATGCATGTTGTGTTTGATCATGATTGTAATAATCAAGTCTCTTTAAATTAGATGCTTTATAGTATGCTCTCAGACTTAGGCATATCTTCTTCCTCTGCTAGATACCTCCCTAGAACTGGTTAGCTCGTTCTTCACTATGTATACTTCCTAGTACCATGGTAGGGGCAGGGTGGGAGAGAGAGAAAAGAGAAAGAGAGGTTGATTACCCTCCAGGGCGTATAGAATTCATGGTGGTGAAAGGGGAAGACTGAACATTAACAACCGAGTCATGGGGGCAACATTAAAAGACTTCTAATGATGTTGACCTAGGAACGACAAAGCACAAGTAGTTATGAAATGTTGTGGATAGCTCAAGCAATGGGTCGAAAGCAAGCAATTCCTCATATATGCAAATCAATGAATGGAGGTGAAGATTCAGCTACCTCAAATGGTGAAGATTCTACCCAAGTAATTTCATAAATTATGCAAATCCAAAATTCCTCATGCAAATATTATGCAAATACAAAGATTCAATGAATGAAGGTGAAGATTCAGAAATTCCTCATATTATGCAAATTCGAAATGAAGGTGAAGATTCTACCTCGAATGGTGAGTGTGCCATTTGATCTTGCCAGGGGTTGAGCTTGACGTGGAAGCCTACGCGAGATGGAAAATGGACAAATGACTTGCCCTCTTTTTTCTTTTTTTTTTAAGTATAATGCTCGTTGGCATCGCAATTTCGACGAACACGGGCACTTTTTAAAAAAATAAAAAAATTCATTGCTAATGCCTTCTCTGTCAAAACCAAATGTGAAATTATCATTGGAATTCTGATGAATTCGTGCATTTCTTAAAAAAAATCAAATTTGGTCACAATATACCTTCTCCATAGGAAACCTCCCCTGGAATTATAGACCAAATGTATTAGTGGATGAACCAGAGGTGTTCTGTGAAGTGGAATCCTTTCCTTTCCCTGTGATCTTTGGATTCTATTTCTTTCCTTTGCTAGATGAAGTGTTCGTGTCCGTCCGAAGTGGAGTAGTAAGAAGTGTTGAAGCTTTTGAAGGCTTCAATGTACTCATCTGAATCAACTTGGATTGTTATCTCATGAGTTCAATGTCAAACTCATCAAGAGAAGGCATGGCATTGTTGAAGCCCATAGCATCCTTTGTAGCATAGAAGATAGAAACAAAGATAGAATAATTCGGATCAAGCTTTGCAAGAATAGAAAGGGTCAACTGATCATCTTTCTTCTCAATACTTGACTGCTTTAACTGAAGCCTCAAGGACTTAAGCTTTGTGAAGAGGTCCTGGATCGTGTCAAAATTAGAAGGATTAAGACATATTGGCTCATTCTCCAACTGATAACTCCTGAGTGTGTCCTACTTACCAAATAGAAGCTCAAGTTATGCCCAAACTTCTTGTGGTGTATTGCAAGACTCAACATGAAACAAGAGATTAGGAGAGATACTCATGCAAAGAGTGTCAAAGGCCTCATCACATCTATTGAACCATTTCCTCTTTTCTGCAACACCTGTAGGTTCAAGTTTTGTACCCTTGGTGACTCGATATAACCCCAACTTCTTAAGAGTGATCTCAATGTGAGACTTCCACTTGAGAAAATTAGAAGTGGTAAGAAGAGGCATATTTATTTTCTCCATGATGCTAGAAAAAGTACAAAACCGAGACAAGAAAAAATATAGTAATAGAGCCCAAAAATCAGAACTTAATACCTCTAAGAACAAGTATTGTGGAGCTTGGATCACAAGAAGACAAAATAGAACTAGAACAAGCAATATTGAATTCAGAAGGAAGAAACAAAAATCTAGTAAAAAACTTGCAAATAAGGACTTGACATCTGGATAGAGCTTTGAATCATCTTTTAGGCGATATTTCATTTGCAAAAAACAAAGTTCGGATGCACAAGATATGCCCCCGGGAGTGCAAACTGCAACTTCTAACTTCAACTGGCAAAAAATCTTGACAAATGAAAAAATCAGAAAAATTAACCTCCATAAATGAATCAGTCTCAGAAAGAGCTTTCTGATGATATATGGTTTGTCCAATTTTGCCTCTGTATGCTCAAGTTATGAGCAAAATACCAACTGTTGCTTTTTTGAACTTTGAAGGGCTAAAAATAGACAAAATCAACTAAATTTAAAAGCTCCAAATTTAGTGGGTCCATACCGCTGACATCAGCACTAGTGCAATGTACTTTTTTTGCAAAGGGTTGACTTTCTTTTTTTAATTAAAAAAAAATAACCTTTTTGTAAAGCATGCATCCACTTGATTTTTTAATTTTTTTTAATTAAAAAACCAACAATCAATTTTTTTCTTTTTTACCAGCCAATTGATTTCTTTTTTGTTTTGGAAAAATTCCTTACGCAGGTGCAGGGAAGGTTGTACGGATTCTTGTGCCTCAAAAAACATGCCAATAAAAAATTATGCCCCAGATGCCCCTAATGTCGAATATAGGAAAATTTTATATCAAAATTCTTAGAATAGGCCTCCTAAATCCAACTGTGAGGTCCTTTTGGGTGCAAAATGCTTTGAATTTTTAGGTACCCTCTGGAATAGAGAAAAACCCTGGAACTTCAAACCCTTTCAAAATGGACTTTGTATATCAGATTTCAACGAAACAAAAGGCAATCTAACTTTCTCGAGCCTTCTGGAACTGATGGTGAACTCCAAATTAACCCAAGGTGAACAATTTGTTGTGTAAATGCAAATAATCTCCAAAAAAGTGAATAAGAATCTTCAAATCTGGAGCTCTGATACCATGTTAGAATCCATGATTTGCAAATCCCACAAGCCCATTTATCTTCTGATAGAATACCTGTCACACAATAAGAGAGAATTGAAGAGCAAAGGGAATTGAAGACAATTAACAATAATTGAATGTATTGCTTTGAAATTACTTAATTACAATGAAGGATATGGCATCCTTATAAATAAATCTAACTCTAAAGATAGAAACCCTAAATGGTGGAGTCTACAAGATAGACTAAGAGTTAAAATAGAATGCATGAATCTGTCATGTATGCACAAAAAGCACAATAGACTAATTAATGCATGAAATTCTAAACATAGTTTGCTTTTCCTAGTTTGCATTATGCATGGAGATAAATGTTAATTAATTATTCATAATTAATTAATTAACTAACTAATAAATACCAATAATTAATTACTAACTAAGGAATCGATTATTTAGTGAATTAATATAATTAAGTGAATAATTATTATATGAATTATTTATTCCAACAGTTTCGGTCACCCAGTGTGTGTAGAGGGAAGATTGGGAGAGAGTTGTCCTTGAAGGGACGGTGCATAGCGAACTCATGGTCAACACTGTTGTATTCTATCTTCTTGGAAGTCTTCTAAGGCTGTTGGCACAGAATTTCATTGAACTACAAGATTGAAGGGAGGAAAGCAACTATGAACGTCATTGGTAGCAGATACTACAACGATACAAAGAACATAACTGTAGGGAAGAGGTAGAGAGGGATATGAGAAGACGTCTCACCCTTGGCAATTAATGCCCATATGATCAAACAAAGACCGACAACATACTAGAACCACCTGATAGGTAGGGGAGGGATAAGTACAAATATTTGTTTGTATAAGAAAACAAACTGAGCAAAGACAACAGTTATGGGAAATTGTTAAAGGCTCAGAGAGTCTGGAAAGGAGAAGAAAGAGTCAAAGTGTGAGTTGGAGCCCTAGTCGGGGGAGGCAGAAATTGTGTATGTGGTAGAGGTGGCTAGAAACCTACCACTTCTAGATGTAGCGGAGGAATATCTCGTCGACCAAGCTGCACACTCGATGTCGAGTGAAGAGTTTAGAACTGAGTCTAAGAATAATCCGTCTGAAGACTCCAATTGTGACAAAGACGAAGTGCAAAACCTTGAAGTTGAGGTTGCCAAGATTTTTGAAACAAACCTATACCAAATCAAGAATCTATCCCTAGTTGAGAAATCAAGAATAGAAGGGTCTGAGCCAAAGACCCCGAGAAGAAGATACTACAGGAACGAAGGTGACCAAGGTGTGGAAGATGCAAAAGGTGGACGCATAGAGGGCTTGTGCGTGGTCGACAATGCAATAGAGGCACCGAAATGTGAAGAGCGGGATGGTCCAATCTAGTCAAACACACACGATACCTTCTAGGCAATACACGGTACCTTCTAGGCGATACACGGTACCTTCCAGGCAAGGACAATGTTGAAAAATTAGAACAACTCGGAGAGGAAAAAACTTCTAAGGTTCATAGGCGATGGATCGAAGGACCCTGTACGACATTGTAAAACATGTATAACAATATGGGAGGTGAATGGCCAAGATGACTAGGACTACTGGCTAAAGACGTTTCTTGCCACCTTCAAGGGATTACCATTGACTGGTGCACATACCTCGATGCCTAGCATAAGGGGGGATGGATTAATCTAAAGAAGGCATTCGAGGAGGAATTCAAACTCCTAAGAGATGACAACAATATTGTGGCCGAAATCTACAATACCAAGCAAGGGAAAAGTGAAAGTGTATGGGCTTACAATCATAGGCTGAAAGAATTGTTAACAAAATGGAACAACAATCGACCAATGGCTTGATGAAGCCTATAACCAAGCAATGAACATTGAGAGAGAAAGAGAAAAAAATCCAAAGGGAAGAAAAGGGCCAATGATGATGACAGTAGAGATGGAAGTAATGATGAAGAGTCAAAGACCATACAAGCGCTATAGAGGGATATGTTGCAAATGATGAAGGAGTTGACAAGGAGGGAGAGTGCTAAGGAGAGCAAGGAAGTATGGTGTACCGACTGTAAGGTAGAAGGTCATACCAAGGGAACTTACCCAAATAAATCATTTTGTGACATCTATCAAGTATTGGGCCATTCCACCAAGGAATGCCCGTACAACTTGGAAACAAGGGGCACACAAGTGCTCTATGCCCAAGGGGAACAAGCTACCCCACCAACCATACCACTAGCAAACATGGATGCATCACGAAGAGGGTACCACAACAATCAACGATGGAATAATCATTCTAACAACAACACGTTGGCAAGAAAAATCCAATAGGATGCAAAGGGGAGACCCATGATCTAGTGCTGGAAGTGCAATGAGTGGGGTCACTTTTCTCGTTAATGCAAGAGAGGTAACAATAATGAGAGTTTGTTGTGTAAGTGGTGTGGGTTGGGAAACCATGAGGATGTGGATTTCCCGAAGAAAAAAGGATTCAACATGTTGGACATCAAAGAACCAGGCGAGGACGTATTGGCGATCACTAAGCTCCAAACAAAGAAAGCATTGCACCTTGATCTGCATACAAAGAAGTAGAGGCTCCAAGAGGCAAAGATAGGCAAAGAAAGAATTGTACCTTGATCCACATATGTATTGCAAGAGTCTCACATGAAACTTCTAGTACTGCACTATGGGCGGAGTTAGAAAAAACCATAATGCAACAAATGTTGCAAGCCATCGTACCTGTATGAGTGGAAGACCTACAAACTATGCCACAATTGAAAGTAGCCCTCAGTAATGTAGTCAAGGTTGAACCAACCAACCAGGAACATAGTAAACCAATGACAAAATTAACCAACAACCTCACTACTAATCCCATGCTACTCACAATAGGGATTAGAAGGAAACTAAAAGTGGTGGAAATGGAAATCATGGGATGGAGGTTGAGAAACACCATTATCGATGGAGGCTCTGGAGTGAATGTATTTTTGAAAGAAACCTAGAAGGGCCTTGGGAAGACAACACTCTAGCCGCCAACCTTCCAACTGGTAGGCGCCAACCAACACAACATCAAACCTCTCAGGACAGTCATGGCACAGAAGGTCATTATTGGCACTCAGTCCTTCCTCCTGGACTTCGTGGTCATCCCACTAGAAAAGAAGGCATATGATGCCTTCCTTGGAAGGGGTTGGTTGGTCCTAGCTAAGGAGAATCATAACTAGAAGAAGAAAACACTCTCCATTGAGAGTGAAGGGTGGAAGTATGTCATTGATTTGATGAATCAACCGTAATTGAAGAGTTGGCATCTTTCGACTTGGACTCTGACGACTCTCATGACTATGAATGGGGTTTGGAGGATGGAAAAAGGAAGGAAATGGAACCCAACAATGAAGGGGTGCTCGAGCTAGATGGTTTCTCGGAGGATGAAACCAACTCTCTCAACAGGCTCTTTCACTGGCAGATGGAGAACTATGAGGTTTTCCACCTGAAGTGAACATGTTGTAAAACTATGAGATTGAGGAGATCGATGAAGGTGTTATCACTATTTTAAAAATGGATATTCTTGTTCCATAATTGGCTAAAAGTCTGCGAAAAATTGAGTCTGGTATGGCCTTGTTGCCTCTGATTGTCTTAGGTCAAAAGAGGCTTTAAGTTTTGAGTTCTAACCCTTCCAGTTTTTGAGAAAAACCCTTATGTTCTAATTCCGTGTTACTTTTATCACTTAAAGAAGGGTCGGTCTATCGTGAAAAGTGTCCCCCCATTAGTTATTTACCTAGGCGGTCCCTTAATTTTAAAAAAAATCTATGCGCCTTTACTTTACCTTGTTCTAATGTTTGTCGGGCCCCGTAAGTATTGTGCAACTCTTTGTTAATCTAGCGATTGTCATTGTTTGGTTAAGCGAAGCTGCTAGCAGGTTAATGTTCACGAAGTAGCAAAAAGCCTAGGCGGGCCCGACCAGATGGATTGATCGTCAAATAAAAGAACTGCATCTTGTTGTTAATCCTACATCTCGCGTTGATTCGCTAGCTCGAGATGCACGTGAAATAAGTTCTACAAAACAGCAAAAACACGTGGTAGGTCCCAGAGGCGAGCGACTTCTTTGATTAAAGGATGATCGGTTTAGAAAAGATCAACGGCTCATGTTGATTCGTAGCCAGAAGATGCACGTGTTCTACCTTTCACGAAGTAGAGAAAAGGTGGTGGGCTCGGGCAAGGTGGTCATAGAAAGGATAAACAACAAGCAAGTTCCTGAGATCTAATGGCCCGCGTGGATTTGCGAAGACAAGATGATCACAAGTTAGTCATCGCGAAATGGCGAAAGATAGGTGGCAATCACATGAAGGTATGACATGGCAGGACAGATGTTGTGTTTCGTAGAGTGTAATAGTGACATGTCTAGTACACGTGGCTCTAAAGGGTAGTTGAGGGCCCGCCTTGATTTCAAGCGGCAGTTATGTGGAAAATAGTGGAGTAAAGCACATGGCAGTTTCATAATGGAACCCGATGGAACTTCCTAGGCAAATGGTCGACTGCCACATGGTATTTGTTAACCGGTGATGAGGTAGAGCAAGTGATCTCCGATTTAAAGGGCCCACTTAAAAGGTTTAAAGCCTATTAAAAGATATTCATCTCGTGGTCAATCCAACGGTCATCGTTGTTTCGTGGCCCGAAGATGCCTGCATCTTAGTCTCTGGGAAATGGCGAAAACCGTTAGCCATCAAGGTGAGGTGCGGTTAGTTAGTGAGACCGACAGTCATTGTTGGAGTTAAAGACCGGGCAGTTAGAGCTTGATCTAATGGTTGGCATGGCTTCGTGAAGGAAAAATGCACGAGTGTTAAATCCCATGAAATAGCGAAAAGAAGGTAGGGCCCGACACTAACACAGAGAGATCAGACGGAGATAAAGGCAGTGTAAGTTCTCGTAATCCAACGGCCAGTGTTGCTTTGTGAAAGAAAAGTGCAAAGGTTTTATGTTCTGTGAAATAGCAAAAGAGCGAAACAAAGAAAAATACTCAGAGAAGTTATGACCTGTTGGAGCCTATTTTTGAATTCGATTTGTGAATTCAATTTTGAGGTGATGGTTGAAGCATGCGGGGTTAATTCCTAAAATTCAATGCCAACTTGCCGTATTAGAATGCCACATCAACTTGAATGTTAATATCATTTCATCGAAGTCTATTGCAGAGAAATTGGTGCGGAGCGGTTTTCTTCAGGCGAATAACAAGTTTTTGTGTCGTTTCTTGATAATTCTGGTCTAATTTCAGTTCTTGCTATGTGAATTGTTTCATTAGAGATCTGTGCTAGTTTCAATTGGTATAGTTGCATATTCAAGATGTCACCAAGAAGGGAGTTGACAGGAAAAGTGAATTACCAGGACAGGAACATTTGTGATGATTTTTTAGAACAGTTAACCATGTCTACCAATATGGGAGCTAAGGCCAAAGAATTAGTACCAAAGAACCCTCGTTTGAGAATTGGGGATGGCCTGTATGATAAAGGTAATTGATTAAGGGATCCAGAAATAGGGATGTCAGGTTTAGGATTGTTCAAAGTAGCTTTTGGTCAAAGACATTCCCTCGCCCCTTTGAATAGCATATGGGAACTGGATGTAGGGAAGCTTGTGGTCCCTAATGTATTCATGGATGTAGATTTGTTGACCCTGATTGCACAGAATTATGACCCTATAGCAAGATGTATCAAGAGTGTGAAGGGATCAACCCTGATTGAAATAAAAGATGATGAATTCAGAAGCATGTTTAAACTCAGTGAGGCTTCCAATTTGTTAGAGCCTATTGACTTTGAGTCATTAGCCCAGATCTACAATGCACAAAGGGGTCATCTTAGGAGTGGCCCATTGAAAGAGTTTTTTGTTAAGATAGGAGGGTTAACAGTTGTAGGCCCCAGCACAATGGAACCATTCTCCCTCAATTTGTTTACTCTGAGAGCTAAGGGTATGTATTGGGCACTATGTCAGATCTTTGGAGAAGATGCTGAGAGAAACATGCCAACCCATTACATGCTAATGATTGCACAAATTCTGAACCCCTCTCTAGCAATAACATTTGATTATGTGCCATACCTTACTGATGCAATTCATGCAGGGCTAGTAGGGATCAAAAATGGTAAGGTGGATAGGCCATTTGGATGGTACTCCCTATTAATGCACATGTTTTTGTTCAAAGGTGCTAACTATTTTGCAAAGGAAATGGACTTGGTCAAGGTAAAGGATAAGGAAGAGATGCCTGTCCAACTTTGGAGCACTGTTTTATCCTATGATAGAGAAGATGCTAGTTTTCTAAAGTTTTATAGATGCTTTGCATCTAAGATTAGAATTCTTTTATGCACAGAAAACCCTAGGATTCCTAAGGCTCTCTTGGAATTCCTTAGACCTAAAGAGTTTGCAGAGGGTATTAAGATTGTTCACAATTGGGGAGACATGTATTTGTACCCTGTTTCTACTGTTTCTAGAGTGTATGGTTTTAGAGGTACTCCCTATTTACTACTCTATCAAGTCCCATTGAAGATAGGAATTGCAGAAGTATCGAGACAAATTGGAGGAGTACAAGAGGCAGAGCTGACCAATAGGGGTAAAGGGACCATTTTCCCAACCATTACCATGGCCCATCATTTTGTAATCACTAAAGGTGGCTGGAAATATTTTGAAGAATTCTTTAAGCCATACATGCTGTCAACTGCAGTTTCAAGATGTGCAGACCCTGAGGAATTTTTCAATGGCATGTTCAGAAAGAGGGCAGTGTGTAAAGGTAGGCCTCACCAATTTCAGTTCCTTGAAGATTTAATTAGGAATGAATTCAGCTTAGATGAGCAGGAACTAAGGAAGGAGAAGTGGGTTGCTTATAAAAGGGCACTTGATTTTATTCATCAATTTTATAGTAGCTATGACCCTCTTTCTAGCTTCAAACCCTTTGAGGAGAAAGTAAAATTCTTGATTCTCTATTTTGAAGACCTCATGCAAACCTTAAAAGAAAAAAGAGAGGCTATAATGAAAAATGATCCTGATAGGGTTAAATTGGTCCTAGCTAAGCCTGCCTTTGCTAAGGCCATCCCACCTGGTGACTATGTGTTGAATAAAAGATCAAAGTACAGTGTGATGATGCTAGTGACAGATGAGCCTTCCACTTCAAGAGGGAAAAGAGCATTTGAAGATGTCATTGACATCCAAGATTCCCCTAAAAGGCAAAGAGTGGGGAAGGAAGTTGAAACTGATGAACCACAATATTCTCCATCTCAGTCCCCTATCCACATAGGAGATGAGCAAGCGGTAGTTGAACAGTTGTTACAGTTAGGGAGTCTCGGTGAGATAGCCTATACCTATGAGGTGACCCAAGAGGGGATGTTGGAAGAGCCACCTAGTGCTGAAATGAACTTGACTGATGGTGAGCTAAAAGGCAAAGAATTAGACCTTACTGTTAAGCAAGCCAGTGAGGAATACCTGGCTGACAGTAATTTTGTTACAACAGGGGCTTTCATACAATTTGTGTGGAACCAAAACATGGAACAATTCAAGGTCAGATGTGAGCAGAGGAAGAATGAACAGCCTCTCAGAGATGCAACTTAGGTGGAAGAAGAAATAAAGCAAGAAATGATGGAAGAGTTTAAGACTATTACCCCTGAGAAAGGAAGAGAGATGGTGTCTAAAGATGGTGTGTTAATCCTCCCTTAATGGGATATAGCTGATGCTCTAGTTCTTGAAGCAGTGAGGAAGGAAATAAAGCCAATGGAAGGAGTGACCTTCAGCAAGGATAATGCTGCTATAGTCATGTGGTCACTGAAGAAGGATGAGAACATAAGGAGGAAAAGTGCATCAGATTCTAGTCTCTTAGGAGGTATGATTGTTAAGAGAGTCCAAGATATAGGGGTAGTGGAAGCTACAAGCACAGTTTTGGAAACTGCAAAGTTCAGTGTGGCAGTAGCAGAGAAAGAGGCAAAAGAAAGAGCTAATCTCCAATTGAAATTGGAGACCATCTTAAAGGCTTACAATGAGGCCAAAGAGGGAATAGCCAATAGGGACAGCATTATCACTAGACTTCAGAGTCAGTTGGCAAGTCAGCACCATCCAGGTGAATCCTCTACACTCATGATAGCTTCCTCTCCAACAAGACCTCCACCTACTAGCCCCATTATAGAATATCTTCCTTCTCCTATGCCTTCTGGTTTCCAGTCAGCTGAAACTGTCCAACATGAGTTGGAAAAGTTAAAACAAGCTCAAGCCTTGTTTGCAAACAAGTATGAAGAAAAGGTGAAAGCTACAATCTTGAATTTTGCTGATTCAGTCAAGGCTTCCATTGTATACATTAATATGAAGAGGATTTTGGATGTTTTGATCAAATTCAGAGAGGATGAAGCCACTTTGGAACCAATCCTTAATAAGTGGATGCCTAGAGGTAAGGAGTTAGAGCTCATGTGTTCATCCCATGCATATGCAGAGGAGAATGACAATCTAAGGTCCACCAGTGAGTTCATAAAAGAGATGAACATACTCTCAGAGGAAAGGGCGGGTGTAAAAAGAAAAGTCCAACTATATAGAAAAGAATATTCAGATCATAAATTTGAATTGTTTCCAGGAGGTTTTGTTGGTCCAATTTAGTTGAAAGAGGAGAAGACCTAGCTAGAAGAGCTGGACCACAAATTGTCCCAAAGGGTTAATGAAATCATTAACACTGAGGACACATCCTTATTTGTCCAAACAGTTGAAGAAATTGAAAAAGTGAAATCACACTATGGTTTCATAGAAACAAAAATTGGGCAGTTAAGGGTCATTTGGAAAAGGCTAGAAGGAATGAAACAGAAGATTGTTAGCTTTGCTTGGCCAAGTGATGACGTGTTCGAGGAGTGGAAGGGAAAATATGTTGGACAAAAGGAAGATGCTCCAAAGCAGGTAGAAGAGGTTGCAACAGAACAACAAATAGAAGAGGTCGTTGATATTGAGAAGGACTTGTAACTGTTTATTGGAGAGTATCGCGGTTTGTAACAACTTTTCTTAGGAATGTCTGAAGCTTGTACGCATCCATAACATTATAAATGGATACCAGGAATAGTGTAAGAGGGATCACAAGAATTTTGTAGAGAAACTTTGTAGAATATATCTGGGTTTCTCTAGTTATTACAGAGAATAATTTGAGTTATGTAAGATTTTTTCAAAATAAATATCAATATACAGATCAGAAACTTTCAAGCCTAAACCTGTGTTATCTTCTAGTGTGCTTTCAGTAATTTACTAGTTTCATTTGAGTAATCTAGGGTTATTCAACTGAAAATGGATTGTAATGCAATCTTTATGGATATGTTTCTTAGCTTTTCTCTTCAAGAGAGGAATTAAATAGGCATTAAATATCTCTGTCAGTAGGTTACTTTGTTTGAAGCTTTGAATTTGATAAACATTGTTTAGTTTAACAAAAAAAGAACTCTTATATATGTCAGGCATGTATGGGGTTAATAGAAGCCGAAGTGATGAGATGTATGGGGATGTTTAATTGTGAAATCATTTCTTAATTTAGATGACTTTGTAGCCTAGATAAGGCACTGGTATCAGTTGTAGTTTTCTTTCTACATCTCTTGAGGATCAATATTGAAAATGAGCATAAGTTTTCCTTTATTATTTCAGTTTATGTTGAGGCGATAAAATCCACTAGTTTTGGGACACTGGTTTACTATGGATCTTGTTTAAAAGTGTAAAATTATTCACAAAAGGTATACCCGCCTGAACTTTGGATAAGTTCAAAGTGTAGAAGGTTCTCGAAACCTTGTCATATGTTACTCTAAGATTCTTTTTCCTTGATCTCTTCATTTGCAGACAGAGTTATTCATTTTCTTATAGGGGACAAGAGGGAATCAAAATTTGAGACTAACAGAAGGTATAGAAAGTGTGACCTTCTCTCTAGAGTATGGGGAGTACCAAGAGGGTGTGATCTGGGTGGATGATACACCCACTCATCAGTTCAAGAGAGACAAGGTTATCAATTACAAGGAACCAAATATAAAGAGAGTAAACTTGGGAGTTGGCAACAACTCGAAGGTGATACTCATAGGGGATTATTGGAATCCTGTACTAAAAGACACAAAATTCAAAATATTTTTGGAGTAAAAGTACGTCTTTGCATGGACATACAAATCCCTAAAGGGGATACCTCTAGAGTTGTGCTCGAACAAAAACTATGCGGCCAAAGTAAATGAGGAGATTGAAAAGATGCTCGAAGCGGGCATTATCTTCAAGGTGGAAACAAGTGAATGGGTATCACATGTTGCCATTTCCCAGAAGAAGGAGGCAAACCAAATCCAAATATGTGTAGAATTTTTGTGCCTGAATGTGGTGACGATTAATGATCCCTTCCCAATTCCATTCATTGACAGCATCCTGGAGGTGGCAGGCCACAAAATATATTCATTCATGGACAGAATCTTGGGATATAATCAAATCAACATTGTCGAAGAGGACAAGATGAAGACCACCTTCATAATGGAAGATAAAGTGTATGCCTGCAATTGGATGTCATTTTCTCTATACAACACTCTAGCCACCTTCCAATGGATAATATTACATATCTTTGATAAGATGTCAGTAGGTAATTTCAGATATTTTCTAGATGACTAGTTCATTTAAAGTAAACAGAAACCCATATGAAGGCGTTGAGGGAGTGCATGGAAAGGTTTCAGTGGGTCTAATTGGTTCTCAACCCGAAGAACTGTTGATTCATGGTGTCACAGGGAAAGCTATTGGGTCACATAGTCTGCAAGGAAGGACTAAAGATGGACCCTGATAAGGTAGGGGTGATTGTTACAATGGAGAGTCCAGAGGATGTGATAGGAGTGAAGTCCTTCCTTAGGCAGATATTCTATTATTGGTGATTCAGCAAAAGGTTTTCTTATATTTCCTATCCACTTGATGGACTGATAAGGAAGGGTGAACCATTTGTATGGGGAGCTGAGCCGAATGAGGCTTTTAGAGAGCTCAAGTTCCAACTGATGAGTGCACCTATTCTCGCGTACCCCAACTAGGACAAGGAGTTTCATGTACATGTAGATGCTTCCAACTATGCCATCAATGCTACACTAGCACAAGTAGGCGTATAAGGGCTAGATCACCCTATTTTCTTAGCTATTCGATTACTCCCCGAGGTTGAACGAAACTATAGTACAACAAAGAGGGAGACACTCGGCATGGTGTACTCTGTGCAGAAGTTTCAACACTACCTGTTGGCAACACCATTCACATTTTATGTGGACCATCAGGCACTCATGTACCTTGTCAATAAATCGATCGTCCAAGGTAGGGTGAGCAAGTGGCTACTCCTACAGAAGTTCACCTTCACTATCATCATACGAACTGGGAAGAGTCATGTCATTGCAGACCAACTCTCTAGAATCAAGTTTGGAGAACCTCCAGAGGGGATAAACGAGGGCTTCCCAAATGCTCACTTGTTCCAGATAGTGGTGTTTCCCCCATGGTACGAAAGCATTGATGAATATCTATCTACCTCGATGTTCCTGAGGGATATGTTTCTGAGTGAGTGGGAAAAGATGGCACTAAAAAGTAAAACATTCTAGGTGATTGATGGCTTGTTGTATATGATGGGACTTGACCAAGTCCTATAGAGATGTGTAATGTAGGAGGAGATCTCGGGCTTACTTAAGGAAGCACACGAAGGGATAGATAGGGGCAACATGGGACACGATGCCACCCCATAGAAGGTTCTCCTGGCGGGGCTATTTCGGCCAACCCTGCATATGAAATTTTGGGAATGGATCATGGGATGTGACACATGTTAAAAAGTGGGCAAGCCACAAAAGAGAGATTCCATGCCCCTATTTCTATCCCATTCACGGGAGTTGTTCGAGAGGTGGGGCCTCAACTTTGTAAAACCCCTGAAGGTGAGCAACATGCATAGATGTTGGTACATCATAGTGACCATGAAATACCCACCAAGTGGGCGAAGGTGAGGGCCCTCCTAGACAACACCACCATCAATATGACAAGATACTTGTATGAGCGAATTGTCACAAGGTCCAACATCCCAATCCAAATTACTAGCAACTATGGGGTTCACTTCGCGAACCAAGTTATCAGGACTATGACGGTCGAATTCAAGATATTTCAAAATTTGTCATGTCCATACTACCCCTGAGTTAATGGTCAGGTTGAATCTACTAACAAGGTGTTGGTACCAATTATCTATGTCCTATGGGGTGGAGCAAGAAGACTGGGAGAAGCAGCTTCCAATTGTACTATGGACATACTGAACAACCTACAAGGTGACAATAGGCCACACACCCTTCATACTCATGTACGGGAAGGAAGTAGTGGTACTAGTGGAGTACATCGTACCAAGCCTATGGATTATTGTGGAAAACTAGTTGGGTGATGTAGAGAGTTTGAATGAATGCCTCTTGAACTTGACAAGACTAGACAAACAATAGATGATGGCACAATGCACTATGGAGGCTGCCCTATGGAGAAGGAAAATCTGGCAGGATAAACATCTTTGGTGGATGAACTTCCGGTCAAGCCAGTTGGTTTTGAAATATAACGGTCTGAGTTCCAAGTTCATTGGTTGGGACCTTATAAAATCCAAGAGGTTGGGACAAATGGTATAGTTAAATTATTGACATTGAATGATAATCCCATCCGAGACCTTGTGAATGGCTCCAAACTAAAAATTTACAAAGAACATGGAAGACCTATGATTTTTGTCAACATGTTGGGATACGTCACCAAGGGGGATTGGACAATTGGTTGAAGTGATTCACTTGAGGAGGATCTCATGATCATAGAGCAACCCCACAAGCCTGATGGGAATTGGGTTGACCTTGTCACATTCTTGGAGGGGAGGATGGTGTCAAAAAATGTGTTGGTCCTTACAACCGAAATGATAACTAGGTGATAAAAAATCAATTTAGGGATTGGACATCCTTACTAAACAACTAACTTTCCTGTAGAAAAGGCTCGTTTACTTTATGGACCAAGGACGTAAACTTGAAATAGGATAGCACTGTATGTGCACTAAGTTCATATCGCAACCATTCTATTTTACTACAGGAAAGGGAATTCTCTAAAACAAATTTACAAAAACATAATGAACTAATACTTAATCAGAATTCACAACTGAAAATAACTTAAGCAACTACTACCAAATGATAATATTCTGGCAAGCAGATAGGAACTACTCTGCCACTGTGGTTGTAGGAACAGACACATGAACTGTTTCTAGTGGCTACAGGAACAGTCAAATGCCAAAACAATAACTATTGCAAGATGAAAATTAACTGAAAATGCAAAGGGACTACTCACCAAGTGGGCCCCCTTGAGTGAGTATATCCAGAATTCTTAGATTGCAACTGATAAACTCAAAATAACATTGATCTCTTTATTCCAAATTGACTGTAAAATACAGAAGTCTGAAAGCTGGGTATTACAAATTCTATGGTCGTTCTCCTTGTCCTCCAGAGGAGATAGAGACCTTTTATTTATATGGAAACTTATAAAAGATTCCTAACTAATCAACCCACATTCTCACAGAATAGGCGAATAGGTTTTATTATACTAAAGAAAAAGTCAGCGCGGGAAAACAAAACAACATCTGTCCTATAGTTGAGAAGATATAGCATGACTCGCTTCCTAGATTTAAGCTCCACTAAGAACAATTATAAATGTCTCATAAACCACTCTGTTGAAGAAGTGGTCAAGTGTTTTCGATCTTCTTCAATGTTGCATTACTTTGATCGAGTTTGCATCGTAGTGGCATGTTGATGTTCCTTTAAACCACCAGCTTAGTCTTTTCTTCTTCTTGGTTGACCCTACATCATGATGTTAATGTGCACAAAAGAATGTGTATCTACTAATAACATAAATTAAACCACGTTTTAAGATTGATTTAGATAATTTGCATAGATAAACCATTTAGAAATCATTATATAACAACCTCAGGTATATGATAAATCAGTTCCAGATTTACTTAAAAAGGCATTAACTAGGAAAGTCTTTTAACCCAAATATTATACATACACAATACCTAAGCAGGAATTATATGACAAAATTCTATCAAAATAGAGCTATTATTTCGGCTCATCGTTTCCCCCAACCTAGCTTCTTGCTGATCCTCCAGCAATAGGAAAGTTTCAAATTTTAGCATTGATTTTGAAATTGTCGGGGGTAACCTGACCAAAACCTCTTGTAGACAAACTCCAGTAGAATCCTTTCATCTTTTCCAATTGTGTCCACATGGAACATTCTGTTGCTTCATCATATAGTGGGTCATGATTTATGCATACCATTAGTGGTCATAGGAGAATTGGTGGCTAGGAAATGAGGGGCAACCAATGTCTTCCTTTCGTTCTTCCCAAATGTATATATTTGGGTGCTCTCTTCAGTGCTCCATGATAGTTTGGTAAGAAGTGTGGATCGGATTGCTTCAACTCATCCGGCAGGCTATTCCAACGCTAGACCAAATGTCCTATTGCTACTTGTCCTTCTCCTGTAGCCATTTGTTCATATTTCTTATATATTTCTTCTCTTAAGGGCATAATGTCTTTCCCAAAATCTGGCTGATATACAATCTTCTGCCAGTCAAAATAAAGTCTTCTTGGCTCTCTTGATCCAGCCCTTAATGGCAGTGAAAGGTCAATTTCTTCCTTTCTATGTATCTGGAACTGCTCTCCCCTTGCGATTTCATTTTGCACCCATGACATGAGAGCTCTCAACTGGATATCTCCAATGTAGAGGATAGGGTTCCAATCAACATCATCACAAACAACGTAATTATGTAAATAAAATTCACAGAGAAAATTCTTGATGGATATAGGAGATGTCTGATAAACATGATAGAATTACTCAGGTGTCTGTAAAGAGGGGCTTAGATCCCTAACAATTCTCATCATTTGGAAACAAATATGTTGTTCCTTTAAGTACAAAGAGTAAACACGAGGCGGTGCTCTGCATTGCATTAGTTGTGGTACCATGGTGGCTAACGTTTCTACCTTAATTTTAAGTTGAGCAATCTCCTCATCTTTTTGTTCAATGATCTGCTTCTCCTGGTCAATAAGCCTCTACATTTCTTCTTTTTCTAATTGTCATTCCTGGTAAAAGGCAAGTACCATTGCATGACTGGAAAGAGAAGATGGTGGTCTATGAATAGGTTCTTTAGGCTTCATCTTTCCAATTTTGTTTCCAGTTTCAATAATCTTCTCTGTGGTAGACGCCAAACTGTCAAGCCCATCAAAGTCTTCTTCTGCCTGTAGTTGCTCATGAGGGTTTTGTATCTCTTCCTCATCTTTTTCTTCTTCCTTACTGAGCTCCTTAGGCAAGGATGAAGGAACATCATCCTGGAGTGGACTCTGTGGCTCTTGTTCTGGAGAATCAACCAGAATGGTGGCATTCGGCTCCTCTGATTGTTCCTAATCTTTAGGATTTTTCCGAAGCCTACTGCTTCTTCTCTAAGATTTTTATTTGGTGGCTGCAAGACGACATCCTATACCTAATTCCTTAGCTACTTCAGTGGTTTTAGGAGAAACCATTTTTGCAAATGTCCTTTTCTTTGCAATAGGAGAGGCTAAATCCCCACTTTTTCCTTCTTCTTTCTTCTTTTCCGTGCCAATATGTTTCTCTATGCCTTTTTCCCTCCATGCAACAACCCTAGTTCTTATTAGGCTTTGTGAAGCAACCCCTGCTGAGGCTTCTTCTACTTCAAACATGGCTTCTCCTTGTAAGGGTTCCTCTCCTGTAGGAACATTTTGTTTTAATGATATCCCAAAGGTTGAGGGTTCAATAGGAGGACCAGGTCTTTCAAAATTTTCCCTCTCTTGAGATGGAAGCAGTTCCACTGGTGCACATTATCTACCCTAAATCTTCTAATTTTCACAAATTCTTCCCAAGACATCAGGGAGATATCTCTTAAAGACTTTTCAACTAACAACTTAATCAAACAATGATGGGAAACAAAGTGAGGCCTGCCTTTCTGTGTTTATGCTACGTTAATGGAAAGAGGATTGCACAATATGTTGGGAACATTCATCCTTCTCCCATGGTGTAGATGACTTAGAAGCTTGAAATGATGGAAATGTAGACATGAGAATCTCCCTTTGCAAATTAAATACTTCAGGACATATAATGCAACTACTCACCATTCAGGCGAAAGAGATTCTCGTCTGGCCCACTGTTTATCTATTACCAAAGGTGGGTCTCCCTATCGTGTAAACTCTGCTCTCGCACTACGTGTGACCTTAAATTTAGGGTATTTTTCCCCATCTGTTGGCAACCCATTTACTTCTGCAATCCATTCTTTTGTCGCTACGACTCTCAATCCTTTCACCTAGGCTTCTCCATCTAAAAATGTGCAGGTGAATTCTCTTTCAACCTCCTCATTAAACTCAGTTAGCTTTAGAAAATAATCTAACCACCCACTATTGCGGAATGTTGGCTCACAATCCTAGTCTTAGAGAAGGATATCATGGACTGTGGGTTCATGAAGAACATGTGGACCACCCATTGTTTCTATAAAACTCTCAACTCACTAACGGCAGAAATATGCCCAATTCTGCAACTTTCAAAAGAAATATGCTCTATCTGACCAGAACCCAACTGCAATTTCCAAAATAACTCAAGGCAGGCAAAAGGACAGAGTACATAATATCACATCAAACCAAAAATTGAAACATTTAAAGTCAATCTGAGATGACATAAGAATTATCTGCTAGAATAATTCACATCGTACTCCCCCCCAACCTAAGGTTTAACAGGTATCCACACATGCGAAGGATGACTGAAAAGGACACTATGAAAATATCATGATGAAATGAAACATAGTTTAATTACATATATGTAACAAAAATAAATACACACAAGTGTACTTGACATCATGCGATAATGACTGCAGTTGAAGAAATTTATTATGTAGGAAGTTGATCCGCTATGCACGGAAAGCGAGGTGGAAATGAATGATGGAAGTGGAAGGAAATGAGTGAATGTGAAAAATGGAATATTTATTGCACAGAAATGTACCTCCACTGAATATGGAAGTATTTATTATGAGCATGCAGCAAAGATTTAGGAAGAAGACGTAATGACAAAGTAGTCGTCTGTTGCTGCAAGAATGTCAACATTTTCTAGATTAGTGAATTGCTGGAGGAATTTATCCTTTGAGAGAGGTGCAGGAGATGGCCATTTACTAACAATTTGAATTTGACAAGGTCAATTGTGGATAATCATACGACACCATTAGAGAATGTCTCAATCACCTCATAAGGCCCTAACCAATGTGTCTGCAGTTTTCCCAAATTGTCTTTATACCTTGAATCATAGAGGAGGGCCCAATTGCCTAGCTTGAATGTTTTGTCTTTTATATATTGATCATGCCACTTCATGCGTTGATTTTGAATTATTTATGTGTGCTCCGGGGCTAACTTTCTGATTTTGTCCAAGGCATTAAGTTGCAGGAGTCTTTCCTGTTGTGCTACAAAGAGAGTCATATCCAAGGCTATGGTTGTTCTCAGGGTTTTATGCTCAAATTCCACAAGCATCATAGCTTTTGTTCCATACACCATTTCAAAGGGTGTAAACCTTGTTGTGGTTTTCTAAGTGGTTTGATAAGCCCATATTGCTTCAAATAATTTGCTACACCAATCCTTTCGGTGAAGAGCTACTGTCTTGGTTAATATAGATTCAAGTTCCTTATTGGTGATTTTAGCTTGTCCATTTGCCTGAGGATGGTAGGGAGTGGACTTCCTATGCCTTATATTATATTCATTGACTAGGGAGGTGATCAAAGTGGAAGTGAATTGTGCCCCTTGATGTGTCACAATCTCTCTAGGAACTCCATACCAAGTAAAGATCTCTTCATATAAATTATTATCACTGGCATGTTTGAATGCCTTATATTATATTAATTGACTAGGGCGGTGATCAAAGTGGAAGTGAATTGTGCCCCTTGATCTGTCACAATCTCTCTAGGAACTCCATACCGAGTAAAGATCTCTTCATATAAAAAATTTTCTACCTTATTATTCCTGGCATGTTTGAATGCTTTGACCTGAAACCCATTTTGTGACATAGTCGGTACACACAAGGATGTAGGACCTACCATTTGATGATGGATCAATGGGCCCAACAAATTCTAGCCCCCATTTGTCAAATGGTGTAACAACCACTTATGGATGTAAAGGCATTTCATCAGACCAAGTTGGTCTTCCCATTCACTGACATCTATCACATTTCCTGGTATATTTAACTACATCTTTATGCAAATTCGGCCAATAATATCCTGTAGTTAGTATTTTGAGAGTTGTTCTCTTGGCGGCAAAGTGAACCCCACAAGGCTCATCATGGCAGGCATGAATGATATCATAAGTTTCATCTTCTCTGACACATCACCTTATAACTTGATCTGGCCTTATGTAGAATAAGAAATCTGCTTTCCGGGAAAAATTGAAACTCTTTTCTACTAGCAATCTTCTTTCTTTTGGCAAGAAATGAGGAGGGATTTTGTTAGCTGTTAAGTAGTTAGCTATGTCAACATACCATGGAATGTTCACATTAATTGAAAACAAATTTTCATCTGGAAAGGAAACATCAATGGCTTCAGGACTATCCTGTTGTTGAATTTTGGACAGAAAGTCTACCACTACATTTGCCTTACCTAGCTTGTCTATGATAGTGATGTCAAATTCTTGCATTAACAACAACCATCGTGCCAACCTACCTATAATGGAACTTTTATTCATAAGGTACCTGATGGCTGCATGATCAGTATGCACAAAGATTTTATAACCAGTGATATAGTGCCTGAACTTATTGAGAGCATAAATAACAACTAACATTTCCTTTTTGGTGACAGTATAATTTAGCTTGGGTCCTTGCAAATTTTTGCTGATATAGTAAATTGCATTCTCCAAAACTCCTTGTTTCTACTCTAAGACTGCTCCAATTACAAAATCCGATGCATCTATATGAATGTGAAAAGGAAGAGACCAATCAGGTCCTTTAAGCACAGGGGCCTGGGTTAAGGCTCCCTTAAGTTTATAAAATGCCTCTTCACATGTTGGTGTCTATTTTAACTCAACATCTTTTGTTAAGAGAGAATACAGAGGTCCTACCATTTTATTGAAGTCCTTGATAAATCTCCTATAGTACCCTGCATGGCCTAAAAAACTTCTTACATCCTTTTGTTTTGTAGGAGCAGGAAGGTCAAGTATTACCTCAATTTTGGGTGGATCAACTTGAATACCTGACTGAAAATACGATGCCCCAACACTATTCCTTCTTGCATCCTCATGAAGCATTTTTCACTATTTAGGGACAAATTATGATACTCACACCGCTGCAACACTTTGGCAAGATTTTGCAATGCTTCCTTAAAGGTGGCCCCATAAGCAGTGAAATCATCCATGTAAATTTTCATAAAATCATGGGAAATATCTGAAAATATATAGAGGACAACCTTTTGAAAGGTTGTAGGAGCATTACATATACCAAAAGGGAGAACTGAATAGGAATATGTTCCCCAAGGGCAAGTGAAGGTGGTCTTTTCTTGGTATTCAAGAGCTATTCTGATCTGATTATAACGACTAAACCCATCCAGAAATGTAAAGTATTTTTTGCCTACTAGAGAATCTAATACTTGATCAATGAATGGAAGTGGCAAATGATCCTTTTTAGTAGAAGTGTTGAGCTCCCTATAGTCCACACAAAATCTCCATTTTCCTCCTTTCTTAGGAACTATAACCAAGGGAGATACCCATTGACTATCTGAAATAGGGTAAATGAATCCTGCATTAAGTAACTTTTGTAATTCCTCCTTGACTATTTCCCTTAGTGCAGGATTAATCCTTTGTTGAGGTTGTCTAACTGGTTTACAATCTTCTCTGATATAAATTTTGTGGGTACACAATGTAAGATTTAATCCCTTCATCTCATGATAATCCCATTCAAAGGATTGTTTTTCGGCTTTGAGTAGTTTTATCAATGACAACCTTTGGTCCGATGTAAGTTGACTATTGACATTCAGGTTCCTTCCTAGAGAAACCTCTACTTGAGTGACTGACTCAATATTAGATATTTCAGATAAACAAGAGGTTTGGATTTCCTGCGATAATAAGGTATGTAATACATATGTGGATGTAGGAGAATGTAAGGAACTTGCAGACGGAAGAATAGTATACAAAGGACTTGTTGGGATACCAGATGACTGTTGAGCTACTCCATAATGATTTCCTATGATGTTAGAGAATACCTTATCATCTTCTTGGAGTTTTATGAACGGTTCCCTAATTAACATCATAAGTTGTTGAACAGAATTAAGTTCCTCTTATTCTTCTCCTATATCTAGCCATACTAATTTCTCTTGATCAAGTTGTGGTTGTGCTAGAGAATAAAGTACAAGAGTTTTAGTAGTGATACCATCTGAAATGTTCATGTCCCCTGATCCACAACCTATGTATACATCTACTATAGCAAGCCAAGGTCTTCCCAAAATGATTGGATATCCCCCCAATGATTCCCTAGGAGAGAGTATTATAAAATCAGTCGGATATTCCCAAGAATCTAGTGTGACAACAATATCCTCAATCATCCCTTTAGGTCAGACAGTAGAGCTATTAGCAACCTATAGGACCATTGGCGTAGATCTAAGACCGTTGGCGTAGATCTAAGACTGGTAATACTGATTGGTTGCATGACATCCTTGGTCATCGCATTTATGGCTACTCCCAAGTCTATCAAGGCATTTTTAATTTGAGTTGCATTAATAACTACCTTCACAATAGGACTACCTGGGTCAAAATATTTAGGGACAACAACTTTTCCTAACATAATATCAGCCAATTGCCCTACTACATGTACTATTTTTGGGTCCTTTTTCTTGCATCCAAGTTTTTTAAAACATGCATCTTTAATAGCTTTTCCATATATAGGAATATCCTTAATAGCTTGAAATAGTGGAATCTTTACACATATATATATTTTAATTGATCAATAAGATCAAAATCTATGTCATCATGCTGCATAGACACTTCTACCTATAATCTTTGTGGAAATATAGGTATTCTAACAGGTGTGCCTGGAGTCTCAGATTGACGTACCTAGTCAAGGTTTCTAGGTTGATCAGGTGTAGTATCTTGAGAAATCTCCTCAAATGGTAATTATGTTATAACTGGAGGAGATGGGGTAGGCAAAGTTGTTCCTGACCATAAGTGAATATCACTTATATTGAGAGAATATGCAGGATACTGATTAGGATCAACTGAATAAACTTCTTGTTGTTGCTGAGGTTTGTTATTTGGATTTGGCACAGGCTATGTTGGCATTTGAGTTGGCTTAGTTAGAGTAGCATTAGGAGCTGGTGGCATTAAGGGCAGCTGTTGGGACTGTTGTTGTGGCTACAGGAAACTTGATGGTTGGTTTTCCCATTGCGGTGACTGTTGCCAGTTAACTTGAGGTGGTGACCAATTCCCATGTGGTTGTTTCCACTGAGAGGAAGGATTCTAATAATTGGGCCAAGGATTTTGAGAGCTATTCCAAGACTGAGGAGTATAATTCCCAAAATTTTGGGAGTATGGAGGTTGCCACTGATTATTTTGTGCATTGAAGTTCATATAAGGACTAGAAAAAGACAATGGATCTTGTGGCATACCTTGTCTTGGAGGCCAAGGCCTTCGTTGTGCAACATAAAATAGTTGTTCATCATCTCCATAGACTGGCTTGAAATCTAGAGGAGCCTGTTAGCTGTCAATTTTAGCTAGGAGTTTACACTTGCAGTCCCTCTTCTTTTGCTGACAGCGAGGACAAAACTCAACGAGCATGGCCTCTGCTTCCTCATGCTTCTTCCTTGCTTGAGGTGTATCCAACTGAGTAGTCATATTGTTAACAATATCCTCTTTAAATTCCTTTAACAAATGAGTTATCTCCATCCTTGAATCTTTTGTAGATGCCTTTGCAATTGAAGAGCCAGGCCTACAGTGTCTTCCTTTCTTGGCTGAAGCTCTAGAATATTTTTGACAAATTTTCTTGATGTTGTCCCATTGAACTTGAGTAATGTCTCCTCCTCCCATGAGGTCTAACGAGTCAATATAGTCTTCATTGATTCCCCTTAGAAAAATCAACTTCATGGATTCTTCACTCAAGGTGCTATGCTTGGATTTCTTAACACTGAACAGAAACCTCTCCAGATAATCTTCCAGACTCTCATCTTCTTTTTGTGTCATCCAAAAGATATCATTGCCATGTTGATCCATTCCCCTGCAATAATCTTTGTACTTCTCCAATAATTTTTCCCTCATTTCATCCCAGTTAGTGATTGCATCTCTACCTAAACTCATAAACCACCTCAGAGTAGCAGGGAATAACTTGAGTTTATGGGCATCAGTGGTATAGTCATAACTTCTACATAGGATGTCAAATTCAAACAGAAAGGTATTTGGATCTTCTATGACCAATCCATAAAATTTTGGAAGAGAAGAGGCCGGTATATTCTTCAAGTTTGCATTATCATGTTGGTCAGGAATAGGAAACTCAAATGTTGGGTTTGCAGGTGGAGGTGGAGGATTTTCTACCATTGGTCCTTGATAAAGAACCAAAGGTAAAAAAAATTTCTCAGGGATTTCGTTTAAGAAGTCTAGGTCTCCCTTTGACAAATCTAAAACACCTCTATTTTGCACAAAAGTTTATGCAAAAGGATTTACTTCTAGTGCTTGATCTGATCTTATGTCACGAGTGGAATGCGAGGGGAGAAATATTCCTAATGCATCTCTTCTCCTTCTATGCATACAGATTTAATGAAGAAATTCTAAAACCTAACTAAGAAATCTTAAAACTAATGGTTACAATAGGTTCTTAGCTTGGCACCATCCCTGGCAACGACGCCAAAAATGTTGGTCCTTACAACCAGAATGACAACTAGGTGATAAAAACTCAATTCAGGGATTAGACATCCTTACTAAACAGCTAGCTTTCCTATAGCAAAGGCTCATTTACTTTATCGACCAGGGATGTAAACTTGAAATGAGCTAGCACTATATGTGCACTAAGTTCATATCGCAACCATTCTATTTTACTGCAGGAAAGGGAATTCTCCGAAACAAATGTACAAAAACATAATGAACTAATACTTAATCGAAATTCACAACTGAAAATAGCTTAAGCAATATCTACCAAATGATAATGTTCTGGCAAGCAGATAGGAACTACTCTATCATTGCGGCTGCATGAACAGACACGGGAACTATTTCCAATGGTTGCAGGAACATTTAAATGTTGAAACAACAACTATTGCAAGATGGAAATTAACTGAAAACACAAAGGGGCTACTCACCAAGTGGGCCCCCTTGAGTGAGTAAATCCAGAATTCTTAGATTGCAACTGATAAACTCAAAATAACATTGATCTCTTTATTCCAAATTGATTGTAAAATACACAAGTCTGAAAGCTGGGTATTACAAATTCTATGGTCGTTCTCCCTATCCTCCAGAGGAGATAGAGACCTTTTATTTATATTGAAACTTATAATAGATTCCTAACTGATCAACCCACATTCTCATGGAATAGGCAAACAAGTTTTATTATACTAAAGAAGAAGTCAGTGCAGGAAAATAGAACAACATATGTCCTGCAGCTGATAAGATATAGCATGACTCACTTCCTATATTTAAGCTCCACTAAGAACAATTATAAATGTCTCATAAACCACTTTGTTGAAGAAGCGGTCAAGTGGTTTCAATCATCTTCAATGCTGGATTACTTTGACTGGTTCTGCATCGTAGTGGCATGTTGATGTTCCTTTAAACCACCAGCTTAGTCTTTTCTTCTTCTTGGCTGACCTCACATCATGATGTTAATGTGCACAAAATAATGTGTATCTACTAATGTTAACATAACATAAATTAAACCACATTTTAAGATTGATTTAGATAATTTGTATAGATAAACCATTTAGAAATCATTATATAACAACCTCAGGTATATGATAAATCAGTTCCAGAAATACTTAAAAAGGCATTAACTATGAAAATCTTCTAACCCAAATATTATCCAGACACAAGACCTAAGCAGGAATTCTATGACAAAATTCTATCAAAACAGAGCCATTATTTCGGCTCATTGACATGTTGAAGTTGTTGCAGTGCCCCATATACATAAACACCTCATGAAATACCTCATGAATGCATACTTTGATACCCTAGCCTTGTGGGTAAGGTATGGCGGACATTGGAGGAGGAAAGATTTGTATGAAGGGACTCGCCAAGGGTACATAGTCTATGAGATCGATGAAAAAGGTGAAGCAAGACAATGGGAGGAGGAGGCTGCTAAAAAGAAAGAACAACCAAAGGAGGTCGAGGAAGATCTGGAGGAGTAAATCGACCTTGCAGAGTATGGTGCAACCCTCAGCCTGTGCTTAAAATGGTGATCAAGGTAGAGGATTATTTCATGGTAGAAATGCATTCGAGGGATAAGGAGCCAATGTCCAACTTGCTCTAGCGGGTAATTCACAACCCTTCTGGTCCACCACAAATTGATGGAGAAATGGTGACTTGGTACCAACAATATGGTGGATGGTACATTAATGGACAAGACAAATGGGTGGGACCAACACCCTTTCTCGATAAAAATTTTGACCTCGAATATATGGGTATGTGCTACGAACAAGAGTGTTTCAAGCAGTTGTCATTCACCTAACGGTGGTGATATGACTCAGAAGTAAAAGTGCGACCAAAGAAGGACCCCGCAGAAGTAAAATGGGAGAGAGAGGTTGATAATGACAAAAGGCCAAACAAACAACAAAAGAGAGAAGAAAGCAAGTTGGCAAAAACAAGAAAGGCAACAAAATAATTTTCAAAGAAAATCAAGTTGCGTAAATTGAAAAGAGTATGTGTCGGGATAGAAGTGGTGGTACACCCAAAAGAACGTTGAAAAAGCACTCGAGAAGTATTGAAAGTTGGAAGCTATCAAGAAGTGCTAAAGGTACGAAAAATAAAATTTGAATATTCTGGTGCACAAAATTATTGGCAAAAGTATTTTGTGGAAAAGTTGCTAAAGTTGTAAAAAACAAGAGAAGTTATAAAAATTAAAAGGAAAGGGTTAGACTTTGTAAAAAAATAAAAGGGATGGAAAAAATAATAAAGTGGAGAAAAGAAAAATTAAAAGAAATAAAAAGAAAAATATTTATAAAAAGATTATAAGTTGGATATGCCTAATCCTAACCTTGAAAATAAAGATTTTTTATAAACTTCCGGACCTAGCCATTTCAAATCATTCAAGCAAGTTGAAAATATTGGAAGAGTTAAGATGCAAAAGCAGAAGTCTATACGATGATTTTGGTCTGAGCAGGAAAGGACCATGAAGGGAAAGGGCAAATATGTACGGTGGAAGGTAGAAACCGTACAATATAGAGCAAGTTTTGTATGAAACAGAGTAGTACGAGATCATTTTGTATGAAGAACCCTACAAAATCAGCTCATACAGAACAAAGTAGTACAGAATCGGGTCGTACGAAGCAAAACAAGGAACCACCATTTCGTACAAAAAAGTATGTAGATGATCATACAAAAGAACTCTATTGTATGATGTAAACAGTTTGTACCAACTTCTGTATGACATAAAAAAGGTCATACAAGAGGTTTGGGGAAAGGCTATATAGAGAAAGCCAAGTTTATATAGGAGACATAGTCCATACAGTCAAAACACAACATGTAGGGGCAGACATAGTCTGTATGGTAAGATCACAACACGTGGAGGCTAGTGTATTTTTCATCATACTATAGTTGTATGGTAAAGAAGGAAGTCGACAACAGCTAAATTCATACAAGATAGTGGGTGAAGGAAGAGACCTGTACAATGAAGAAAGCAATTTGTATATGGTAGGGAATAAAGAGATACAACAACTTGGCATGGTGTTAGGGTTTCAAGCAGATCCAAAGCAAATATGAACTAACAATTATATGCAGATTTAAATACAAAAGATAAAGAAATAAAACAGGACACAGATAACACAAAGATTTAACGTGGTTCACCCAGAATGGGTTACATCCACCATACACAGTCGTCCAATCTTTCTTATTATCCAGCAAAAATAGTACATCAATCTTACAATGCCTTAAGCATCCCAGCCGCTTATAACATGCATTTTTAGGGCAAAAAAAAAGTCGGCCTTTTTAGGGTTTTATTACAATGTCGGTTTTCATCAAAAAAAAAAAAACCCAAAAAAAAAATTTCTCGGGGGCTCCCGCCCCCAAACCCCTGCCTGGCCCGACCCCGGACCCCGACAAGGATACGTGCTGAGTGTACAGTACTTTGCTGATCAGTCACCACATTTCAACAATCTCCCACTTGGAGACTGATCAGGTTCCACACCAAACAATCTCCCACTTGGAGACTAATACTACATGACACAACTGTACATGTAGCATCCGTTGGATAAAACACTAGGACTCGACTGGTATAAATTCCACAATTATCAATCAAGAAGACCAACAGAAACTGATGAAGAAATCAGCTTCTCCTATGGAACTGCCTTTGTGAACATATCGGTAGGATTCTCACTTGTGTGAATCTTCTCAAGCCGTAACTGACCCTCCTCCAAAACAGTCTGGATGAAGTGGTACCTGAGCTAAATGTGCTTTGTCCTTGAATGAAAAGAAGAGTTCTTCGCAAAATGAATGGCACTCTGGCTATCAGTATACAATGGGCAATCCTCTTATGTTTGACCCAATTCCTCCAGAAAACATTGTCACCAAATCATCTCCTTGCTGGCTTCTGTAGGAGCAACATACTCAGCTTTAGTGGTTGAAAGTGCAACAACCTTTTGCAGCCTAAAAATCCAACTGACTGCAGTTCCCCCTATAGTAAAAAACATACCTTGTAGTACTCCTTCATGAATCAATATCACCCGCCAGATCAGAGTCAACAAATCCACTTAGAGTAGCATTAGATCCTTTGAAACATAATGCCTTCGTAGTAGTTCCTTTCAAATATCGAAGAATCCATTTCACAGCATTCCAATGTTTCATACCCGGATTACTCATAAACCTACTCACAACTCCCACTGCATGTGCAATATCTAGCCTTGTGCATACCATTGCATACATCAAACTACAAACAGCTGATGAATATGGGATGTTGGACATTTTATTAACCTCTTCCTGTGCCTTTGGGCACATCTCCTTAGTCAATTTGAAATGACTAGCCAAAGGTGTACTAACTGCTTTTGCATCCTGCATGTTAAATCTTTTCAACACCTTCTTTATATACTCACTTTGGGACAAATTCAAGGTTCTATTTTTCCTGTCCCGTGTAATCCTCATACCAAGAATTTGCTTAGTTGCACCCAAATCCTTCATAGCAAATGACCTAGCTAATTTCTGCTTAAGATCATTTATATGTTACATGTTAGACCCAGCAACAAGCATGTCATCAACATAAAGCAATAGGATAATATAACTGCCATTATCAAATCTCTTAAAATATACACAATGATCAGAATGACATCTATGATAACCGTGTTCAGCCATGAAACTATCAAATTTTAAATACCATTGTCAGGGTGCTTGCTTTAGGCCATACAGACTTTTCTTCAACCTGCACACCAAGTTCTCCTTACCTTTGACCTCATATCCCTGTGGTTGCAACATGTAGATTTCCTCCTCCAAATATCCATGGAGAAAAGCTATTTTGACATCTAATTGTTCAAGATGTAAATCATCTACAGCCACAAAACTAAGTATAGTTCTAATTGAAGTCATTTTTACAACTGGAGAAAATATTTCATCATAATCTATACCCTTTTTCTATGCAAAACCTTTTACTACAAGTCTGGCCTTATAACTTTTCTGACCTCCTTCCTCCTCCTTTAGCCGATAAACCTATGTGTTAGGCAAGGCTATTTTTTTTGCAAGTAAAGGGACTAAGTCCCAAGTCTTATTTTTCATCAAGGAGTCCATCTCCTCTTTCATGCCTAGCTCCCACTGTTGTTTGGCATCTATCTACATTGCTTCTTCATATTCTTCTGGTTCACCAGAATCTGTTAATAAAATAGAATACAAAGAAGGAGAAAATCTTTCAGGGGGTCTACTTGTCCTCGTAGAATGTCTAACACTTACAAGAGTTTGAGGGACAATATGTTGTTGCTGAGCATCAGGTATCTGTGGCATTTCATTTTCAAGAATCTCATCCAACACCACATATTCTTGTTTGTCCTGTTCATGCTTCTTTTCCTGCATCTATTCTTTATACATAACCTTCTCATTGAATATAACATCTCTACTTCTAATTATTTTCTTATTTTTAAAATCCCATAACCGATAGCCATATTCATCTATCCCATATCCAATGAAGGTACATTTCTGAGATTTAGCATCAAGCTTGGTTCTATTTTCTTTATCAACATGGACAAAAGCTTCGCAACCAAAAGTTTTTAGAAAAGAATAATTTACCTTTTTACCAGTCCATGCCTCCTCTAGAATACCACCATCCAAAGGGGTTTAAGGTCCTCTATTTATCAAATAGATAGCAGTATGTATAGCATCTGCCCAAAAATGTAAGGGCAATCCAGCATGCAATCTCATGCTCCTCGCGCGTTCCATGATAGTCCTATTCATTCTCTCTGACACACCATTTTCCTATGGAGTTCCTAGAACTGTCTTCTACTTTCTAATCCCATTTAAGGAGTAGTAATCTTCAAAAGCTTTGCTACAATACTCACCTCCATTATCCGATCTGAGACACTTCAACTTTTTTCCTATCTCATTCTCAACCAAAGCTTTCCATTTCTTAAAAGTTTCAAAAACATCTGATTTTTGTTTTCGGAAATATACCCATGTTTTTCTGGTTGATTCCTTAATAAAAATAACATAATAACAAGAGCTACCATGAGATGATACCTGAGCCAGTCCCCATACATCTGAATGCACAAGCTCTAACTTCTCACTCTTCTTCTCTTTCCCAACCTTGAGAAATCTGACTCTTTTATGTTTACCATAAACACAGTTTTCACAGAACTCTAAATCAATCTTCTTTAGTCCTAGCAATAGAATTTTGGAGTGAAGGATTTTCATCCCTTTCTCACTCATGTGCCCAAGCCTATGGTGCCACATTATCGAATCTGTTCTTGCAACATCTATTGTTGTTGTCGTTGCAGTAACTTTACCTATAGCAACTAAGGTAGAGTAAGTGTTACCAATACACAGATATAACGTGCCTACCTTTGCACCTTTAGCTACTACTAACGATCCTTTAGTGACCTTCCACATACTGTCTGATAAGGTAACTATGCAACCTTCACTACCTAGTTGCCCTGCAGAAATTAAATTTCTTCTTAAATTAGGAACATGTCTTACCTCCTACAGAAACCAATCATTACCATTCTACAACTTGATCTTTATCTTTCCTTTTCCAACAATTTGACAGGGCTCATCATCACCCAAATATACCTATCCAAAATCACCTTGAACATAATCTAGAAAATATTTTCTATGGGGTGTAGCATGAAATGAAGCCCCAGAATCTATTACCCAGGAATCATTAACATTATCCAAACATAAGATTAAAGCATCTTATAAAGTATTACTTGCAATATTAGCTTCCTTACTGTCATTTTCATTTTTGTCTCCTTCTTTGTTTTTCCAAGACCAACAGTCTTTCTTTAGATGACCAGGCTTTCCGCAGTACTAGCAATCTTTCTTTCCTCTAGATTGAGAGCGTCCTTTCTTTGACTTCCCTCGTGACTTCTCATTCCCAGGGCATTTTCCTCTTTCCTTTAATCTTCCTCTGTTCTCCACATTCAAAACACTACCCAATGATGTTGGAGTCTCACCTGTGCTTTTCCTTTGCATTTCCTCGCTTAGGATAACACCAACAATATCATCAAATACCAAAGTATTTTTACCAGAGACAAAGTTACTTACAGCCATAACCAAGCTATTCCAGCTTTCTGGCAAAGAACATAAAATCAAGAGAGCCCTAACCTCTTTTGCAAAGGTAATTTTTACCCAAGACAATTGACTGGTAATTGTATTAAATTCATTTAAGTGCTCCGCTATAGATCCTCACTCACTCATTTTCAAATTAAACAAACACTTCATAGGAAATACCTTATTCGAAGCCGAGGGTTTCTCATACAACTTAGCCAATTTTGCCATCAAATCTACAGCCGTTTTTGCTTATGTTATATTGAATGCTACAGATGGCGCAAGGCACAATCAAATGGATCCCAGTGCCTTTCTATCTAAAATGTCCCACTCTTCATCTGACATTGTGGTCGGTTTCTTTGCCTTTCCTTCCAATGGCTGCCACAAATCCTTTTGATACAAGTAATCCTCCATCTGCATTTTCCATAACTGATAATTCTAGCTGTTAAACTTTTCAACCTTGAATTTGGAATCCTCCATTGCTCCCACTCAAATTTGAAAGTCCTGCCAATTTACAGAAAACCTCACTCTGATACCAATTGTTAGGGTTTCAAGCAGATCCGAAGCAAATATGAACTAACAATTATATGCAGATTTAAATACAAAAGATAAAGAAATAAAACAGGTCACAGATAACACAGAGATTTAACGTGGTTCACCCAGAATGGGTTACGTCCACCATACACAGTCGTCCAATCTTTCTTATTATCTAGCAAAAATAGTACATCAACCTTACAATGCCTTAAGCATCCCAGCCGCTTATAACATGCATTTTTAAGGCAAAAACAAAGTCGGCCTTTTTAGGGTTTTATTACAATGTCGGTTTTCATAAATTAAAAAAAACCCAAAAAACATTTTCTCGGGGGCTCCCGCCCCCGAACCCCTGCCTAGGGCCCGGCCCAACCCCAAACCCTAGCGAGGATACGTGTTGAGTGTACAGTACTTTGTTGATCAGTCGCCACATTTCAACACATGGTTAGGACAAGTTGGGGTGACCCCACTCGAGTGGAAAAAGGGGATTGTTTTAATAACAGTCATAATGGTCAGCCCAACCAAAAATCCACAAGTGTCAAATTTCCATGCACAGAGCCATGGTGACTGGATCCAGTAGCAATGGCAAGAAAATCCTGTCGAGAGTGCAATCCGAGGAGGGAGTAACTATTAAGAATATCACCTTCAAGAGCATCATTAGTGCAAAGTGTCATACCTAGTGGGATACAACTCCAGACGATCATCCCCTAAAGGATTCCCTCCAAAATATATAAGTGGCCAACACTATTCAGATGCCAGTTTTTAATATTCAAGAGTTTGAGCTAGTTTTGAGAACCCTAGTGGTAGGGTACGACCATCATGCCCACCAATCTGTCATCCAATTCCAGGGATGTACCATTATAGTTTCTTTCAGACCCTTAGCATTCTAATAGGTGTTTTACATTCCCAATAGAGGTAATAAGGTGACAAAGAAAGCAAATAAGATGACCAAGGAGACAAAAGAATTTCTTCTAAAATTGGTATGCAAGAGTGATTTGACTCCACAATAGTAAGAAATTTTATGGACTAGCAACAATAATCAAGGGGTGAAGAAGACCTTCATCAATGATTTTGAATGGCGACGTTAAATGGACTTGGTGAAAAGTTGACTCATGGGAGCGAGTCAAGCTTCCGACATTGCAGTCTGGATGATCTCCTTCATGAACAACATCATAAATGGGAGGGTATATAATTGGGTGCAGTTGCTTGCAAAATGGATACATGATTTTTTACCTTCCAGTACAAGATGTTTATATGCGTCATCACATCATTACATTTTTTCTTGACGCTCTTGCGCTACAGGTTGAACCAAACAACTAGGGGAGGTTTCACCCTTCGAGCAGAGTTGATCCTACTAAGTCACTCATATTCTATTGGATGCACTTGGACACCCTTAAAGATGATCTTGTTCACATCCAAATACCCTTGAGGAAGAGATGAAGGCAAGATAGTGGGTTGAGTGTGGAGATGGAGGAAGAAGAGGAAGACACTTTAGAGGAAAAGGAATAAGACTCAGAAGAGACTGAGAGTGTTAGTGGGGGTGGCAGTTTCAAGATGGCCCCGCACACAAGTGACCGAGAGGAGGACGCTAACGAACTTGGAGGAGCGGAGGAACACTCGCCATGGAGGATGTTGTAGCAAAAGGGGGTGTACCCACAAGTCCCCTAGTCATCGAGAAGGTTATGACAAGGGTAACATTTACACCCTCTCATCTATCCCCTATGACACAACTAGTGCCAAGGAACCAAGTAAGGGTGCCTCCCAGCCAAGTCTGAATCACTACATCATTGGGTGAGTCGAGGCCCATTGCTATCTTGTTGTAGCCCATCAGTGGCACCCCTACACCAAGTGTACCTACCAAAGGGGTGACGAAGAGTACTACTGCCAAAGGGGTGACAAGGGGTTCTAAGACAGAAGGGGTGATGAGGGGTACTATGGCCGAAGGGGTGACAAGGGATACTATGACTGAAGGGGATACTACAAGAAGAGAAGCAGATGTCGAGATTAATAGTTTCCTCAATGGCTTTCACATAAGTACATATACCCCTCCCCCATCACCCAATATTACACTAGATGAGAAGGATCCCTAGAGAACATTAATGAAGGTAATCGATAGGAGAAGCAACCCATCACTGATGTGATAATCATTGAAGAAGAGAGCATACACCATGGAGGTGAGGAAGATGCACCAAGAAAGGCAACAGAAGCAAGAGCCGAGGTATCCAGTCGACAACCACCAAAGGAGGGACATGTTTGGGTTTCCAAACTTTTCCTAGAGGATGCCCTTGATACCATTTAGAGGTACCTTATAGAGATGGATGGCATTGTTACTGTCTCTCAGGAAGTGGATGAACTGGAAAAGCGAGTGGATATTGGCATAGTATCAGCATAAGAAAACAAACTATTGGCATTCATGAGGAGTGGTTGTGAAGAGGCATTTCAGCGACACTTTAGAGCTATAGGCTAGCCAGACATTGAGACACTAGAGATGGTAGAGTCATGGCACCAACGGTAGATGGGGGAAGGACCGAGTGGGGTACTGGGAACCCTACGGAGTATGGAGAGCTCATTTTAGGCTAATTTCTATGTCGCGGAAAGCAACCCACTCAATGAAGGAGTGAGAGGCTGGTAGATTGGTATCGATGAAGGAATTGGTTCAACAAGAGCACCTCACCACAGGTGAGAGGGAACAAAGAATGGCCCTCAAAGGAGAATTGGAACAACAAAAGGTGGCCATGGCAGAGAGGGAGACATAGTTGCGAGAGGCTAAGGGTCATGTGGTAGCTTTGACTAGAGAACTAGAGACTACTCGGAAGGATCTTATGGAGGTCATTCAGCTGGTGAAGGTGGCTCAAGAGTGTTAGAAAGTTAAGAGGGAGACCTTCGGGTTTGAGATGACCAGGTGCAACACCTTCATCAACAACTTTTTGTGTATCAGGGCACCCCTTCAATGACTTCTTCAACCACTCTACGTACGTCCTCTCATCTTCCCTCTTCTCAGTAGCTTCTAGTTGACCAACCTCATTTTTGTTCTGTCATCTGGAAGACGACTTCCTTTCTTTTTTTCTTTTTTTTTGGGGGGGGCATGATTTAGACAATAATTATATAGTGCTTAAATAAGTTATATTTGTTATGTTTTTTTATATGGCAATGTAATGAGAACCATTGGTTCTCGTAGGAATAGGCAATTGGCGGTTGGCATTATTAACCAACCATCGAGGGTATATGTACTGAAGATGGTACTAGTAACATATTGTTATTTTTACTATACTATTCATTACATGAGGAAATAAAGCTATATCTTTCTGCCACATATGGTTTTTTTGTTCGTGTTCATGTACTTTCTACATTCTGTTTACTTCTGGTAATCTAAGAACTCACACTGTAGGGAGTAAACAACTTGCATGGAATAGTAAACATTAAAATGGAATATTCTTGTTGATTGGAGTGATTTAGAAAAATCTTAAAATATGGTGTCATGGAGGCAAGCAAATATAATTATGGAGGAGAAAGAGGCATACAATCTATCATATAATTCAAACTTTACCAAATGTTTGATATTGTGTTGATAAATTTTGTTATGGAGATTGTAGAAGAAGAAGAAGAAATTTTAATGACATCCACAAGACCAAGTAGTCAAAGGGATCAAGATCCACAAAATTAACACATTTTCAAATTATTTTTGATGTTATCTCTTCTATTATAAATCTTAACCAAGAAGCTCATTGTTTTGTGAAGCCTTGCCTCCTTAAATGGCTCATTTAGACTACCCACCTTCAACTTGTTTTTATTTGATTACATATATCCTCATATGCTACACACTATGGTGAAGTGTCACTCAATTTCGACCACTCTTTTGCTATAGAAGATGCAAGTTTAGATCAATTCACAAAGTACTTAAAAAAAATGGCATTAGTTTAAATTTAATAAGCTTTTCAAGGACCTCAAAAGGCCTCTACACATAAACTCTATACCACCGATAAACTTGACCTCTCTAATAACATATAGTGAAATATAAGAAAAGAGAGTAAATTTGCATCTTCTAGTAAATTAAGCAATCATTGTGTTTTGACTCTCTTCGTGGAATTTTATAATAGGAGCTAGAAAATCATATTTTTCCAATTTATTCAAATTTAAAGAGATTGGATAATTTCAATTCTTAGTTCATTTAATTAGCTTTGAAATTTCCAAACAAGGATTTTTGTCTTGTTTCATAATAATATCCATTGAGTTATCAAATGAAATTCATTATTTTTTTTGGTAAGGCTTCTATAATCATTATAGAGTCAACAAAAACCATAAACATGATAGTGCAAGAAAAAAAAGATCAAGCCTGGAAAACAATACATGCCAATTAGAAATAGATAGAAAGATAGAAACATGACCACCTTAAGTCAACCAAAAGTCAATAAAAAGACAAGAGGAGCCATCAACTTATTAGTTGACATCTAAGGCTTTCATCTTAAAAGCATGAGACTCCTCATTGGTGTCCTTCATGTTGTCAACTCACTTTTCTTTTGGCCACTAGTATAATTGCTTATCCTGCTTACAAGTTAGAGCTCACCCTCTTTTTAACAATGATTTGGTCTTTTATTATTTTGATTGTGTACCCTTGATCATTCAAACCTATCCCTGTTGGAAACTTGTACACCTCTTGCAACACCAATTCCATCTTGCCAATCCTAGAATCTAAGCTAGGTATTGTTTCTTTAGGATTAACAATAACTTGTGAGAGAATGATAAAGGATTCTTCTTCCTTCTCCTTGGCCATATCATTCTAGAGGCCTTTTATGTCATTGTTTAACCATTTATTATCATTAATAATCCTTTTTATTAGATCCAATTGAGAATTGAGCACTTTCTCTAGGGTTTCTAATTTAGATGTAGAATAGAAGCAGGAGTATATGGTTCCCTATATCCACTAATAAATCAACATAATTGGGTTATCTCTATAACTCAAAGATGAAGTCATCATACATTAGGCAGCCATTAAATGGGTATAGGGTACATTAAAATCTCAACTAGGTTTGTAAACTTGAGATGGACCTATACTGTATGTACACTATGAGGTGCCTAAGTTGTTGAAATCTAAAATCAATCAACTTGCAACTTTACTTAAACAAAAATGCAGTTTAATTGGAATATGGAATTGCATTTATAGATAAAGGACTAACTACAATAACAACAACTATTGACCATAATGAAAGGTAATTGATAAATCATTACTAGACCTGTTCTCATGATATAGTTCAACTTATTGCCATTGGAAATAAGAAATATGAAATTATGAAATAAAATCTTAAACTAAGTCATAAAGCACACCAAGTAAACTAGCTAGTAAACCAAATCGTGGAAAAACTGTGTAATCTATAGAGTGGTACTTTACCTCAAGCGGGCCTTAACTTGGGTAGATGCACTCTTATATTAATTGTTGAACAAGGCTACAATGATCAAAATCTTCTCATGTATTCATTCATAAAAATAATTGCATACAAAACATAATGTAATGTTGTAAACATAAAGCTTCTACAAAAAGTGTCAATGACTTGTGGTTTTTCTTCCACAATAAATTTATAGACAAACTAATCCCAAGTTGTCATTCATTCCTAGTATATAGGAAAATAGTTACTAAATCTAGGAAAACATAAAAGAAAATAGAGTCCTAATTATTTTGTCTAACTAGTCATATTGAGAGACTTAAATAACCATAATGAAAATGCAACAAAAATTAATGGCAAGTTATGGTGAAGATTTACAACATGTCAAAGGGGTTTGCTATAGATAGGAGTCGTCATGGTGTCGGTGGATGAACACCTCATAACTTAAATGTTCACTCTGCATCACATTCCCTTTGGCTACAAGAATTGTGGTTGTTTTTATAGTCACATGACTATAGGAAATCCACATAGAGTTCTGACAAAATTTGTTACAATAACATATTAGTCCATAGAAACACTCTCTGTAATGATAACCACACAATTCCAAAAAAAATTCACACATAATTATGCATATGTATATTATATATATTCACAAGTAAACATACTCCGATACTTATAAAATATTTTTTGTCGAGAATAACTAGAGAATAAAAGTTGCCAAATGAAAGGCCATTAGAATGGGCTCATCATTCCCCCTAGCAAAAAGGCAATTGTTTCTACATACAAGTCATCTCCTTGAAGTCCCAAGGCATAGCTTCTTGAGTGTTGGGTTAATGGATTTCAATAAAATCCCTTTACTTTCTCCACCCTTTTCTACCTATGATCCTTTTTTCTCCCTTATACGGTTCACCTCCTTTCTAGTGTGGCACAGGCCACCAAAGTAGTGGGACTTCAAAAATCAGTGATAGCCATTGATCCTCATGGTCCAAATAAGTCGCATATACCTGTGGTTGTCTTTATTGTTGCATGGTAATTGTATAGGGAATGTGGCTCCTTTTTCTTCAATTCATGTCACCTTGATGTAAGGATTCCTCAACCCAACCTTTCTATAGTTTGTCCTATCATTCCATAAGTTATGTGGCTGTCCCACATTGTGTGCATTACCTTATGCTAAATATCTGGTATGCTCACAAGGATGACCCAAGAATTAGGTATATGGTTAGGGTTGGATTTAGACCTTAGTGGTAATATAAATAATTTACCCAACTCTCTATAGCCCCTCATTTGTTGCCCCTTGTTAGCTTCATTCTAAATAAATGAGCACAATGCCCTTAATTACAAATCTCCTATTAAGAGAAGAGGATTCCAATCTGTGTCATATGGAACTACACAATTATGTAGGTAAAACTAACAAAGAGAGTTTTGTAATTCAAGGCTAGATGATTTTAAAATGTTAAAGAACTGTCTAGAGGTAACCCTAAGAGAAAGGTAAGCCATTTTATAATTGCATGAACTAAAAAATAAGAAGTTGCATCCTTAAAAACAATGAGTAAACCCTTGCAAGTGGGTTGTAGATCATAATTTGTGGTACTGTGACAACCATTTAATATATTTTACTCTTTAGCTTGATAATTTCCATATTCTTTGTGTGCATTTCTTCCTCATATTTTTTTGCATCTTCTTTTTCTCTTCCTTCCATTTTAGCTCCTTTAATTTTGATTGTTGCACTTGTTTCCAAAGTTTCAAGGCAACTTATATACAGGAGAATAGAAGAAATATGGGAGGTATGAGTAGCATGAGGAGTATCTTTTTATTGTTCATGTCCAATGTTTTCTTTAGCTTCTTTGGCAACCATTCTACTAATTGTTTCAATCCAATATCTTTTTGTAGGCTAGAATCTAGCACCTCCACGTAGACATCAAAATCTTGTTCCTCTTTTTATTGCATGTCTACTTCTTGCTCTTCTTCATGTGTTCCACTGATTGAATGGTTTCTTGTAACTCTCCCCCCTTAGGCCAATTAGGAATGGGTTTATCAAATGAATGCATGTTTGTTTCTAATGAGGGTTTGTACTCAATATGAAGTGGACGTTTCTTGAACATGTCTTCCCTTTTAGAGATGGTCTTTGATTGTATAATAAATAATTTTTGTCTTAGGGATGCAATTTTCTTAAAACTCCCTTTTGTTTCCAAATGATGGGACTTCTTGGAAGTCTTAACAATAGTCTTCTTCTATTTAATTCCTCTTTCTCCTCCTATTGTAACATGAAAATCTTTCTTCTTCTTTGACTTTGTAGAAAAAGAAATTTAGGAGAGATTTTTTCTTTTTCTAGTGTAGGGGAGGATATAGACACCTTTTCTTTTTCAAACACATGGGAACATGATTTATGTTTTTCTACAATAGGGAAAGACATTGGCTTCCTTTTCATTTAAAAAACAAGAGGGGATTCTGGTTTTCTTTCATTCCCTATAGTAGGAGAATAATCTATTGTTTTCTTCTTTTCTATCATAGAGGCAAAATTTTCCTTTGCCTTCTTCTTTGAGGCAGAAGAAGATTTTCCTTTTCTCTTCATCTTTGTAACAAGAGAATAATTGTCTTTGTTTTTCTTCTCTTTAATAGGAGAAAATTTATCTCTCTTTCTCCTCTGTATTAAGGGAAGGCTTCTTCTTTTTTATTTTTTCTTCTATTACATATCAAGAGTTTGTGCTAATTTTTGGCCTCTTGTCTACAAGTGAGTTTTTCATTTGGCTCGTCCTCAATTGAAGAGGAAGTGAAGTCTAAAGAATTTGAATATTCAAAGTCTATTCTTGTGAAGAGCTTGGTAATTGAGACTTAGAGGCTTCCAGTTGGTTATTGATTCGGCCTATCTTATGTTTACCACTTTTAGTATGTTTGGGTGTTAATGGTTTC
The DNA here is from genome assembly GCF_030272615.1 of Cryptomeria japonica. NCBI lineage: Eukaryota > Viridiplantae > Streptophyta > Pinopsida > Cupressales > Cupressaceae > Cryptomeria > Cryptomeria japonica. Next base: position 288,418,223 of record NC_081409.1, on the reverse strand, counting down.
CCTCTAGGTTCTGCATTAGCATGAAGCCATGTTTGGGTATGGAATATACAAACTCCTTTTCATTGATACCTATACTAAACAATGGTGTGAAAGAGAATTGTCCTTACCTTACTAAAATTCAATATCCATTCAAGAGAGAAGATTTTAGAGATCGTCTCACACATTCACATGGTAGTGACGAGTATGTGCAGGATCATAGTGAGCTAAACTAGGCCCTTAAGTGGCGATGCAAATTCAAAAAAATAGAGTTAGGTAACTTGACGTAAAAATTTGAATAAGTTATCAACATTATTTCAAAGATATATAAGAATAAAATCTGTAGCAAATTGAATATAGTTTCTAAGCAACTAGTTATTTTCTAGAAAAAATAAATCGATTTGGTGAAAATTTGAAATTTCAATGCAGTAGTACTAAAATTTCAAGAAAAAGATAAGAAACGGGTGTTTGTCAGACCACCCTAACCACAATCAAATCATATAATTTTTTATGATATTTTAGATATAAGTAGAAAACTTAAGTCTTGATGTGACGCATATTTTTTTGTAATTTTTTTTCGAAATAAATAATTAATTATGAATTTTTTACTACATATCTTTAAAAAAAAAAAAACTCGTATGTTTGACCACCATAACTTGGTCAAAACTTTATGAAATTATTATTTTAAAATCCTATAGTATGTGAAGCATAGAATGTGAGGCATGTTTTAGATTCAAAAAATGTGATACTGTTTGAAAGTTATAGATGTTTTTTAATCAACCTATCAATCAAGACTTTAGTCATAATTCAAATAGAAAAAGAATAATAATTATTTATTAATTTAAAATAAGGCATAATTTATATTGGTGGAAAGTTGAGAATCTCCTTAAAAAATCCTTTTTGTTTCATCAATTCCGAGTAAAAAAAAGTCGTCAACCACATGGGCAAAGTTTAGAAAAGTAAGAAAAACTCCTAAACACGTTTTTTGTGTTGACTTTCTAGATTTGGCATGTCCTAGCCAAATCCCAGAGCAATCTTGAGGCAAATTCTAAGGTTGTAGATTTTTCTTAGAGGTAACGAATATTGAATATATCCGCAAGTAACGAATATTTGATATAATTGGATATTTGATTCCCGTTAGTTTATTTCTATAAATATAATATATTATATTATTATATTACTATTATGTATCATATTTAAAATATTAATTTATATATTTTATTTAATATATATATTACGAATGCATATAATATAATATAATTAATCATATTAATATATATATTTAAAAACATATATATCCTGATAGAACATTTTATATTAAATAAATTGTGTCCCTGGATCTCTCGTATAATCTCTCATTTGGACACTCTTTCCCTCTAGCTACATGTCTATCTCTCTTGGTATTTTTAACACCTCATACACTTATTTGTACCCAACTCTCTCCTCCTATGTATCGTATTTCAAGATATTGATCTCTCTCTCTCTCTCTCTCTCTCTCTCTCTCTCTCTCTCTCTCTCTCTCTCTCTCTCTCTCTCTCTCTCTCTCTCTCTCTCTCTCTCTCTCTCTCTCTCTCTCTCTCTCTCTCTCTCCTAAACAAGGTATCGAATATCAAATATCATTCAATATTTGATACCTATGAGGAAGGTTGGTGCCCTTATGATTAGATATCAAATATTATCTAATATCCAACACACGAGCCACACAAAAGAGGAGAGTGTGCCATTTTGAGCATTCCAACGCTCCCTACATTCTTTTTGTAGGCGACAAACATGGATTTTCAAATAATAAGAAACAAAAAATTGCTTTCTTGAGCATCTTTGACATAAATTTGTCATTAGCAATCATTTTTTAGCATCTTTGTGGAGGTATAATGGGAAGCAGTAGATGTCGAAAGCAAAAATGTAAAATAAAACTTTCAAAAGACCAAATTGAAGCATATAGACAAAGAGATAGAGAAAGTCATAGGAAGATAAGACAAGGTATGTCAAATATTGGTGAAGGTGAGGCCTCTTCTCCATCCGTAAGTGTTATTTCAAGTGAAGAGGAAATTTAATATGCAAATTTTGAGCATGATATTGAAAATGAAAATAAAAATATAGAGATTGATATTGAAAATGTTGAACATGATATTCAAATTGGGAATGAAAATGAAAATAAAAATATAGAGATTGATATTGAAAATGTTGAACATGATATTCAAATTGGGAATGAAAATGTTGAAATTGATATTCAAAATGTTCAACATGATATTGAATTTGGAAATGAATTTGTGGGAATTGATTCTCAAAATGTTCAACATCAAATTGAATATTAAAATGTTGGCATTGAAAGTGAAAACGTTGGAATTGACATTGAAGATGAAAATGTTGAACCAAGTGAATGTTATGCATCACCAAATTACATGAGAAATTAAGACCCTTGTATGGAAGAAAGACAAATTCCAAATTCAAGACCTTCAAGAACCCTAAAATGGTTACTTGAAATTGATGAGAACATTATAGATAATATTGAAGGTAAGAGGTCAACATGATATGTGTTATTATGGGCTAAAAGAATTTTCAATACAATAAGACTTTGATCGAGCAATGCCAAATTTTTGTGCAATTGCTAAAGATGCAAAAGATGAGACCTTTGCTAGCCAAATTGAAGATTCATGTGAACAAGAAGAAGAAGAATTTTTTTATTATTGTTGAAAATATTTTTAATGTTCTCAATTCTATTGGAAAGAATAGGAAGGAAAAAGATAAGAGAATCACTTGGAGAGTGATTACAACCTCCTTAGTAAGCCATCATTTGAGAAAGAATTTTTTTATGAGACAAACTTGTGTTGATTTCAACATAAACCCTAAATATTTGGATCAATCACTTGCAAGAAGATAAAGACTCGACGGTCCTCTTCAAAATGATACATGGGCTTTTAGTGGGAGGCTTCCACATGTTGATAAGAAGCTGACCGATAATGTAAAGGAGGAAATTTAGCAATTTTGGTACTCTAACTCTAGAGTATCACCCAATGTAAAAGATTTTTTAAGAATGGGTAATTGAGACTGCACACCACATCCTAAACATTTCTTAGAATCAAGCCAAACAATGTTCAATTTTTTTTGTGAAACACATCCAACTTTGCAAATCTCACAAATGGCTTTTGAATCTCTAAAGCCATTTTATTGTGTACCTCTTAAGATTCATAATACTTTTTGTTGCAAATACCATGTGGCGTTTTCAATGTACCATGAACTATTATGTTATATTCATTCTACTTTGCATACTAACGAAATGTTACAGGAGTGTGGTGCAGTGCAACTTCCGAAATCATTGAGGGACTTGCTAAATCTATTTTTATGTCCTAGAGATGATGGTTGTTTTTTATATAGAAATGATTGTTTAAATGAGAAGTGCTCACAATGTGATGGCTTGTCAAAGTTTGTTTTGTGTTTTCATGAGGGCAGCAAACACGAATTTGGAAAGAATATTGTTGAGAAAAAGAGATATAAGATGGTCAAATATAATTTTAAGAGTGGAGGTGAAGGTTCAAGATGCGAGTTTGTTACAAAAGAATGCAGTGTTGTTGATTTTATTTCAGATTTTAAGGAAAAAAAATTCTACAACTATGCAAGGCATAGCCATAGGTCTTAGTGGTTGGATCAACAATTTAGGATGTCTAATAACTCTTTCTCAATTGGTACTATTATATCAGTGGTCAATTTTGTAAAAAAATACACATTGCAACCACAAAATGAGGTACAAGCTCAGTATTACAATTCCATTCAGATTGGTATTTTTGTCCACATAACATATAGACATGCCCTTGATATTACAAAAGAGGAAAAGAAGATAATCAATGAGTATCATTTTTATATCAGTGATGATAGATCTCACTCCTTTGAGCATGTGCAACATTGCTTTGGGAATTATTTTGAGTTCTTACAAGAAAAAGATATTGCAGTGGGTCGACATCTCGTTTGGTCAAATAACTGCATGGGTCAGTTCAAGAATGCTCGTATGTTTTATTGGTTGAGTAGAATGCATGTAGAGAGAGGTGTACCTCATATGTGGAGTGTTTTTGAAGTTGGGCATGCAAAAGGGGAGCATGATGGAGTAGGTGTATGTTTGAAGAGAGCTCTAGTTAAGGAACAATTCATTTGATGCACATTCTATTGTTGATTAGTGAAGTTCAACAATGTCACATGAAGGAACACTTGATTTAGTAGTGCACAGATTATTTTGGTTAGTTAAGGAGGGAATGATAGGACATAGATTGGATTGTCAAACAATCAAAGATTCTTCAAAGCTACATTCATTTCGAAGCTCAAATGCAAGTACATGGACCATTTGGACGCGAGAGTTGGCTTGTTTTTGTCAGAGTTGTATTCAATGTGGTTGTGATTAATGCGAGTCAAGTGAGTGGGTGGATGCATGGGTTATACAATATCTAACTCCTTTATCTCAAACAATATCCATGCCAAATGATGACATGCAAAGTTCAGTTTTGTACAACTGTCATTTAGATCTTCTATAGCCAGGACATGTTTTTGCAATTGTTGCACCACAAGGGAATGGAGAGAGATTAGACTACTGGTTGAGATGATGTGTATAGGGAAAACAAAAGCTAATACAACCAATGACAGATGATGATGGGTTCATGTATCCTACAAGCTCAGTTGTTGTTGCAGGAACTTGGTTGCAAACATACATGATTAGAAAGAATGTCATACCTGTGTTTGAAGACTATGAGAAACACAAAACCATTCTTATGTATTCGCACCATGTTAAAGAAATAAATGTTAAGTTTTTGAAGCATCATGCCAAACCAAAGAGAAAATAACTATAGACAGTTAGTAGTGTTGATCATGAAGCAATTGTGGATACTCCTAAGCAAAGAGATGACCCTTCAAGCACACTTGACTATCATATCTAGCTCATAACAATTGATTGTAAGGAATGGAAGGTGCAATGCATTGTTAATACTAACATCCCTATTGTTCATTAGGTTCATTATTTTTTTTGGTTAATAAACTTATTCTTCTCAAGGCTTGGGAATTCAAGGATTACAAAAATGATGGACATACATGATTCAATTACAAAACTGAAGAAGTGAATTTGTTACAATGACAATGCATCCAACATTAGAGTTTATGTTACTTTCATTGTTAAATTAATTTTACTTAGTATTCTTTCTTTAATACTAATATTTTGTATAATATTGCAATGTAGGTGTCTTTGAGAGCACCAGTGGTTGGAGCTATGTGTTACAAAGCGCATATATTAGAATCAAATGTATTAGTTTTGTATCTAGGATTGCTTGATAATATTGATGTATCTATGACATTGATGTGGTTGGATTATTGATAGCATTGATATATTTGTACATGATTACATTGATGTAGTTGTATTAATGACATATGATGTATTTGTACATGAGGATATGGGTAGGCATAAGAATAGTTCGCACCCACAACGAACAAAATGAGAATTAGGCTCTATTGCAACTTTTTATTGAATGCCTCTAACAGTTTTTGCATCAACAAAAAAATTGTTGCCCTAGAAAAATTGCTCAGAATCTTGGAAATTTTAGATAGGTTATTATAGAGGGGCCTCACATAACCTTGTAGGTTTAGACTGATCATTCGCAAGTGCCATGGATTTCGAGAAACGGCCTGACAAATTTTGATATTTTATTACACTTAGGGCACTTAAGGGACAATGCTACTAAGGTATGACACTGAGCGTTCAGGCGAGTTAGGAGGTAAAACAAGAGTATCCCTAAGTTAAAACTGTTTGACCAGACATGTTGGATTTGACGGCTTGCACCCATGATGAGCAAAATGAGAATTAGACTTCCTTTCAACTTTCATTGAATGCCACTGATAATTTTTTGAGTCAATAGAAAAATTGTTGCCCTTAGAGAACTGCTCTGAATCTTGAACATTTGAGACATTATTATAGAGGGGCCTCATGTGACCCTGTAGGTTCAAACAGATCATTCACAAGTTCCATATATTTCAAGGAATAGCCTATCAAAGTTCAACTTTTTTTTTGTTTTCTCTTAGGGCACTTTAGGGACAACATTGCTAGGGTATGGCATTGAGTGTTCGAGTGAGTTGAGAGGTAAAACAAGAGTATCCCTAGGGTAAAACCACCTAACCGAATGTTTTGGCTCTCATAGTTCCACCCACAATGAATAGAATGAGAATGAGGCTCTGTTGCAACTTTTCATTGAATGCCTTTGATGAATTTTGTGTCAACAAAAAAGTTACTGCCCTAGGAAAACTGCTTCCAATCTTGAAAATCTGAGATAAGTTATTGTAGAGGGGTCTCACATGACCATGTAGGTTCAAATAAATCATTTTCAAATGTCATGAATTCTAAGAAATAGCCTATCAAATTTTGACATTTTTTTGAACTTAGGATACTTAAGGGACAATGTTGCTAGGGTATGACATTGAGTGTTCGGGTGAGTTGGAAGGCAAAACAAGAGTATCCCTAGGGTAAAAAAGTGTGACTGGATATGTTAGCTTTGATGATTCATTCCCACTATGATGAATTTTGAATTTTTGTAATGACTTGTCCTTCGTCATTACTAAGTGTAACTAACCATACTTATTACATACAGAAAAACAATGAAATTTTTTGGCTCAAATATGTCAAAGTGCATAGGAGGTAGAACATGAAATCAAATCCAATTTTGTTTACTTGTCATTAATAACCATCCATGTTATGATTAATAACAATACCAATATGGTCATTAAATTTGGTGAAGTTGCCCAAGGCAACCAAATTTAACACTTAAGATTTAGATAAAACAAATTATATCGAATCTCAAGGTTACATAGCATAACATGCTATTGTTCATTATTACATTCAAGATTAAAGTTTCCAAGAATGAAGACATACACATGAGGAATAAATTATATCGAATCTCAACTTCTATATATCAAATTGTTGAATAATTGTGTATGTCCATATACAAAAATGGCATAAATGCCAACTCAAACAAAATTTTACAAAATCTGGCATATGCCATCTCGAAATCTATACAAAATATTTGTGCCAAATAGGCATGTATGAATCCCAAAATGTCTCTATCACGTTCTAAACTACTAAGGGGTCATCAAAATTGATCCTCTTCAAAGCACTCTTTGGCTCTAGAGGTTCCTACAAAAAAAAAATTCAAACCATAATTGAGATTAGTTAATATTATATAATTTACAATTGAAAAATTAACATCAAAATAAATATACATTGAACTATAATTGAACTTGAAAATTGAATTTTTTATTACCTCAAGTCTACATCTTCTCCTAGTATGGTTAGGAGTCCTAGTATATTGGTGCAGGAGCACCTAAGGGTGAGCAAGTACCCTTTTCAATTTTGGCAATTTTGGCATAAGGACTGGTTCTAGTCCATTAGGTTGTTTGTTTGGAGCTTGGAGTGCATTTTGTCTTCTTTTTGAAAATTCATGTTTTGGCAAGACTTACCCCGATGAGGTCGCTAGCGGATTGGAGTGAGTGGAGTGAGTTTGGAGTGGAGACATCGGGTATCGGCAAGACTAGTTTTCATGCCGCCCAATAACCCGATGGGAAGGCATAATGTCTGGAGCACAATCGGCTATCGGCATAACATGTTAGGAACTACACTGATAACCCGATAAGGAAGCATTTTGTTGGGAGCGCACCATCGACCATCGGCAAGAGATGTTTGATGCTACACCGATAACTCGATGAGGAAGTGCGCAATTTGTAAATTGCCATTGGACATCAGAGTGAGTGTTTTGATGCTACTCCGATGACCCGATGGAAAAGCAAGTGATTTTTAAACTGCCATCGGACATCGAAGTGAGTGTTTTGATGCTAACTCGATGACCCGATGAAGAAAGGAAAGACAATTACAGTTAGAAACCGAATTGTGTCGAGTTGAATCTCGTCTATTAGGGATGATTCAAGACATGTCTAGGAGGATATAAAAGACCCAATGGGCATTCTGTAACAGGGTTGGATTGGGATTGTTGGATGTCTTGATTCCACAAGAAGAAACTTCTTTTGAATAACAATTGGAAGATCATTTTCTAGTTTCTTTTCTCAGAGTTTAGTTTATGTTGTAAACATGGCTTAAATCCTAAAGCCATAATGCAGATAGGGTAGATGTTGTTTTTCCGCATTTTGTGAATTCCAAGTTGCATTCATGCCAAGCTCGGCTCTATAAATAAAGTCAACTTTTGTTCTCTTGTCCTTTGTTGGCGTCTCACATTTATGAACATGGATTTTTCTTGACACTCCATCGTGGAATCCGCATGACCATTGGAGGTTGTCAAGAAGGGTCAGCCATGTACAGTAGAGTTCTATATGTAGAAGACCAGGGAATGGCGTCAACCGTTTCAACAGACTGGCCCTAGGCGAGCTTGATGATAGCCTGGCTAGGTATCAGTGACCAAGAGGAATCACTTGCAGGGTAGACCATAGTCTAGGCTATTAGCCTCAGACCAGGGGAAGATGGGATCAAAGGGAGAGAAGATCCAAGCATGAGGAGAAAACAACTTTGGAGAAGTTGTAGGTATAATTAATGGTAGAGAAAACCATGCAAGGTGTCTGGTGAGATCCGATGGATTAGTGAGTTGGTGAGATCCAGTGGATTAGTGAGTGAGTTGGTGGATTAGTCTGAGAGAGAGAGAGAGAGAAGGTAAGATCCCCATCTCTACTTGGAAAGGGATGGTAAGCAAAATTAGAGAGACTTATCTTCCTGAGGATTATGACAGGCAGTTGCATAGGAAAAGACAAAACCTAAGGTAGAAGGAGTTAGATGTAAGTACCTACACTTAAGAGTTCCAGAAGTTGTGTCTAAGGTCAAAAGTGATGGAGGATGAAACCATCAGAGTAGCAAGATATCTTAATGGCTTGAGATGGAACATACAAGAGGAAATAAGTTTGTTGAGTCCAACTACCGTTCACAAATATTATCAGTTGGCCCTGAAAGTAGAAGAAAGGAATAAGAAGAAACATGAAGGCACCAGTAGAGGCAGAGGTAGAGGTCGAGATTCAAGAGGTTACAGAGGAAACTACAATGACAGAGGAAGTGAAATAAGATCACAAGGAGAGTCAAAATTGAATGAGAAGTCTAATGAATCCAGTGGAAGAGGAAACTATGGTAGAGGAAGAGGTCATAACAACAATAACAGAGATAGATCTGGAAGTTCTGGCAGAGGTTCATGCTTTGCAAACATGACGTGTTACCATTGTTGTAATTTTGGTCATCCTGCCTATAGGTGTCCGAAGAAGGCTACCTCATCACATTCAGAGAAAAGAATCAATTATGTACAAGAGGATTATCATAGTGTGAAGTCTCCTGAAGTAAATCTTGACTCAGAGAATGGTGAGAATCTGATGGTTAGAAGGGTACTAATTAGGGAGTCGGTTAAGGAAGAGCCTAAACAGAGGAGGTCTCTTTTCAGAGTAAAGTGCAAGATACTTGGTAAGGTCTGTAAAGTGATCATTGACTCAGGATCAACTGATAATATCATCTCCGAAGAATCAGTATGTAAACTTGGGTTGAGTAGCATGTCACATAGTCATCCTTACAAGGTCACATGGTTGAATAAAGGACAACATGTGTTAGTAAATGAACAAGTATGGGTTGAATTTGCAATAGGGAAATATTCTGACAAAATTTTATGTGATGTTCTACCCATGGATGCATGTCATTTGTTGCTAGGCAGATCGTGGCAATTTGACAGAAAATCTATCCATGATGGAGAGAAGAACTCTTATGCATTCACAAAGGAAGGGGTGACATACATGATTCAATCTTTGGTAGAGGATGAAGGAACCAAGACTAGTGGTCCTAATGTGTTGTTGACTGGAGGAAAAGAATTTTTGGGAGATCTCAAGAAAGGAGATGGAGAACATTATGCTCTCTTAGTGAAACCTAGTCAAGAAGAAAAGACTAAACAAGAAGTTTTACCTAAAGAGGTTTAGCAATTCTTAGAACAGTTAAAGGACATTGCGAGTGATGGAACACCTGCAAGACTACCTCCTCCCAGAACAGTAAGTCATCAAATAGACTTTATACCTAGAGCATCACTGCCTAATAAGGTTGCATATAAGATGACTCCTAAACAAAACAAAGTAGTGGCAATACAAGTACAAGAGTTGCTTGACCAAGGTCTAATCAAAAAAATTATAATCCCATGTGTTGTGCCAGTGGTGTTAGCAACCAAGAAAGGAGGTAAATGGAGATTATGTACTGACTCTTAGGCAATAAATAGAATCACCATAAGATACATATTTCCTATCCCTAGAATTGAGGATATAATGGATTGTCTTGGAGAAGCAAAGTATTTTACTAAGCTGGATTTAAAGAGTGGATATCACCAAATCCGGATTAAAGAAGGGGATGAATGGAAAACAGCTTTTAAGACTACAGAGGGGTTATATGAGTGGTTAGTTATGTCGCTTGGGCTTACTAACGCCCCTAGTACCTTCATGAGGTTGATGAATGAGGTGTTAAAGGACTACATAGGTAGATTTGTAGTGGTATAATTGATGATATCCTCATATTCAGCAAAACAGAGGAAGAGCATCTTGAACACTTGCAAATTGTATTAAGGAAACTACATAAGGAACAGTTGGCAATCAACCTTGAAAAATGTGAATTCATGAAACAAGAACTCATTTATATAGGTTTTGTAGTATCCCAAGGCACTTTTAAAATGGATCCAAGCAAGGTGGAAGCAATACAGAGTTGGCCTACATCAAAAACTGTTACTAAGGTAAGAAGTTTCCTTGGGCTTGCCCAATTTTATAGAAATTTTATTCGAGGTTTTAGTGAAATTTGTGCTCATGTTCTTGATACAATTAAGGGTGGGTTGAAAAATAAGTTTAGGTGGAATAAACAAGCCAACTAGGGGTTTGAGTTGCTCAAAAAGAGGATAGCTACCCAACCCATCCTAGTTTTACCAAGTTTTGATAAGTTGTTTACCCTAGAATGTGATGCTAGTCATATAGCAGTATGAGTTGTTTTGAACCAAGAGGGAAGACCAGTAGCATTCTATAATGAGAAATTGAATGACGCCAAAAAGAGATACTCATCCTATGACTTAGAATTTTATGCCTTAGTGCAAGCTCTTAGGAAGTGGAGGCATTATCTTTTGCCAAAAGAATTTGTAGTGTTTACAGATAACCAAGCCTTGAGTTTTATCAATTCTAAAGAAAAGTTGAGCAATAGACACATCAAATGGATAGAATACCTGCAGGCATACACTTTCACTATCAAGCAGAAAAAGGGACAGCTGGACAAGGTAGCAGATTCCTTAAGTAGAAGACTTCTCATTGTCCAAGAAGTGACTTTGCAGAGTATAGGTGTGGAGAGTTGCAAGGAGCTTTACAGGGAAGCTGAAGACTTGTCTGAGGTATACAAGGTATGCAATGAGTTTAATAATCATTTCAATAGCCAGTATGCAAATTACACATTGCAGAGTGGTCTTTTGTTTAAGGGATGTCAGTTATGTGTGCCAAGGGGATCTATGAGGGAAAAGATCATACATGAAAATTATAGTGGAAGTCTTAGTGGACATTTTGGTCTAAATAAAACACTTGAGTTGGTGCAAAGATTTTATTATTAGCTGAAAATGCATAAAGACATCAGGAAGTATGTTGAGTAGTGTATTGTGTGTCAGAGAGCCAAGGGTACTAGTTCAAATGCTGGACTATACCAACCTTTACCAATTCCCAAAAGACCATGGAAGTGCGTCAGCATGGATTTTATTGTGGGTTTGCCAAAAACCAAGACTGGCCTGGATAGTATTTTTGTCATTGTTGACCGGTTTAGTAAAATGAGTCATTTTGTTCCATGCAAGACTACGCATGATGCTACTTAAATTGCACATTTATTTTTTAAAGAGGTGGTAAGAATTCATGGGTTGCCTCTCAGTATAGTTTCAGACAGGGATGTGAAGTTCATGGGACACTTTTGGAAAACTCTATGGACAAGACTGGGAACTAACCTTTCTTTTGGTTCTGCTTATCATCTGCAGACAGATGGTCAAACCAAGGTCATTAACCGAGTATTGGGTAATCTTTTGAGGTGTCTAACAAAATAATATGGACAGATGTGGGATCAAGTGCTACCACAGGCAGAATTTGCCTATAATGACAGTGTCAACAAAACTACAGGTAAGAGTCCTTTTGAGATTGTTTATGGACTCCACCCACATGGTGTTTGTGAACTTTTTAGATTTAGGAAGCCTGGAAGGAAGAAGTGGACATGCAAAGGATTTCACTCAGTCTATGAAAGAGGTGCATGAACAAGTGCAAAAAATATTGATCGACGCTACGCAGAGGATTAAGGCTAAAGTAGATGAGGGGAGAAAGGACATTCAATTTATAGTTGGAGACATGGTTATGGTACATTTGAACAAGGCAAGATTGTAGAAGGGAGTCCCTAGTAAGCTTCAGATGAGGAGAATAGGTCCTTGCAAAATTTTGGCTAAATATGGCTCAAATGCCTATAAGGTGGACTTACTCAAAAATTTGGCATTGTCCCCTGTGTTTAATGTCCAAGACTTGATTCAGTTTAAAGGTCCCGTAGTAGTGATAGATGGACCGAATCCAGAAGGGGAGACTACTCTCAGTGATATTCTAGTACCACTTGTTTCTAAACCACAGGCGGAACAGATTTTAGATTCCAGGGTGAAGAAGAAAATGAGGCATGGCATGTACATGGAACACTTAATCAAGTGGCGCAAATTATCTGAAGTCAAAGCCACTTGGGTTGCAGAATCTAATTTCAAAAGACTAGGCATTGATGTCACTTTGCCGCCCCCAGGGGGGGACTTGATTTTTTTTTTTGTGAGTATGGTGCAGGAGCACCTAAGGGTGAGCAAGTACCCTTTTCAATTTTGGCAATTTTGGCATAAGGACTAGTTCTAGTCTATTAGGTTGTATGTTTGGATCTTGGAGTGCATTTTGTCTTCTTTTTGAAAATTCATGTTTCGGCAAGACTTACCCCGATGAGGTCGCCAATGGATTGGAGCGAGTGAAGTGAGTTCGGAGTGGAGCCATCGGGTATTGGCAAGACTAGTTTTCATGCCGCACAATAACCCGATGGGAAGGCATAATGTCTGGAGTGCAATCGGCTATTGACATAACATGTTAGGAGCTACATCGATAACCCGATAAGGAAGCATTTTGTTGGGAGCGCACCATCGGCCATTGACAAGAGATGTTTGATGCTACGTCGATAACTCGATGAGGAAGTGCGCAATTTGTAAACTATCATCGAACATCAGAGTGAGTGTTTTGATGCTACTTTGATGACCCGATGGAAAAGCAAGTGATTTGTAAACTTCCATCGGACATCAGAGTGAGTGTTTCGATGCTAACCCGATGACCCGATGAAGAAAGGAAAGACAGTTACAGTCATAAACCGAATTGTGTCGAGTTGAATCTCGTCTATTAGGAATGATTCAAGACATGTCTAGGAGGCTATAAAAGACCTAATGGGCATTTTTTAACAAGGTTGGATTGGGATTGTTGGATGTGTTGATTCCACAAAAACAAACTTCTTTTGAATAACAATTGGAAGATCATTTTCTGGTTTCTTTTCTCAAAGTTTAGTTTCTGTTGTAAACATGGCTTAAATCCTTAAGTGATAATGCAAATAGGGTAGATGTTTTTTTTCCGTGTTTTGTGAATTCCAAGTTGCATACGTGCCAAGCTCGGCTTTGTAAATAAAGTTGACTTTTGTTCTCTTGTCCTCTGTTGGCGTCTCACATTTATGAACATGGCTTTGTCTTGACACTTCATCATGGAATTTGCATGACCATTGGAGGTTGTCAAGAAGGGCCAACCATGTACAGTAGAGTTCTATATGTAGCAGACCAGGGAATGGCGTCGACTGTTTCAACAGACTGGCCCTAGGTGAGATTGATGAAAGCTTGACTAGGTATCAGTGACCAAGAGGAATCACTTGCAGGGTAGACCGAAGTCTAGGCTATTAGCCTTAGAATAGGGGAAGATGGGATCAAAGGGAGAGAAGATCCAAACATGAGGAGAAAACAACTTAGGAGAATTTGTAGGTATAATTAATGGTAGAGCAAACCCTACAAGGTGTCTGGTGAGATACAGTGGATTAGTGAGTTGGTGGATTTACGAAAGTGAACTCACAAAGAGCAGAGTAACAAACCTCGATAGAGAGGTTATAGAGTGGATTAGGGGAATAGAGAGGAGCATTCCAGGGTTAGGCTAGGAAAAAGGCCTTGGAGTGAGTCAAGCTTACTCAAGCAATCTAGGGTCCTCCCTATCATATATGTCTATGGTAGAGAAGGGATGTCCCTCACATTTTTAAAGACAACCTATATATGTTCACAAACATAAAATTGATACAAGCTAGTAAATAATTATCAGTGATAGGAACATATGTACTAGATACAAAATAAAATAAGCACATACTTGTTTAGGCATCTCTTATGTTGCTTATTCAGTTATTGTGGAAGCAGTCAACAAGGATGTGAAACCAAGAATTCCCTTTACATAAAAATGACAAGTATGTGAATTATCAATCTATGTATATATGTATAATCATTATAAGTTCTTTAAACTCTTAATTCAATCGAATTTATGTTCAATTACCTTTCCCTTGCATGTCATTGTGCTTCCAGAGTCTAGATAACATTGAACCCCACTTGCATTAAAGGTGTCCTACAAGAGTAAAATAAGATAAACATGTAAGTTAATATATAATTTAATTAATGATAATTTAAATGACAAGCATGTATACAATAAAAAATGTAAACGACTAAGTACAAAAATATGTACCTTATAGCTGTGAAGGCCAAATGAAATGATTGGGAGGGTGGCATCTTGGAATTGTGTCATGTCGTCAGACATCAACTGTTAACTAGACTATGTATATAAACTTAGTAATTAGTACTATATCTTATAAATATTCATTTAAAATAAAATGCAGTATGAAATTACAAGTTGTCTTACCACTATATTATCAGTATATGATCTATGAACCTCCTTGATTCTAGCATGCAATGAATCCCTAGGGTGTGCTCCAATCCCTGTCATCTCATTTGGTACACTAGAAATATCATGGACCTCATAATCAAATGTGTCAATGGGATGATCAACAGGTTTTCCAAGAGGACATAAGCATATGTGCTTGCACATAGTGCAAGTATGTGAAACACAAATATGTGGACCCAAAGAGGATGTCTTAGAGGCACTTGATCCACTGCTAGCATCAAGGTCATGTCGCTGAGCTAATGTCATAGTCTAAGAAACCAAAAAGCTACTCAAAGAGTAAATAGCCAATATAGTCGGTGATGTTGCCTCTGCAATAATATCTAGAGGTTGTAATAGAGGTGAGCGAGCAATGTGAGGATGGGGAACATATGGGCCTTGTACTACTCAAACTGCCCCAGTTCTATCTTGGGGCATACCTCTGCCCACACCCTACAAATGTTTCATGTCAAAGTAGTTGAAATGCGTACCGAACACAAACTCGACATATAATTTTTAATTGAAATAAAAAGGCACATTGAGATTGTTGTTGGGTGGTCTATCAAAAATCATCCACCAACGATCCCAAAATTTATTTCAGATACCATCATTCACACACCATTTTAATGAAAAGTTTTGGTTTCTTAACATCAAGTGTGTCACGTTTCAGGCCAACATATCAGCAAAAGTGAATTTAAATTGTTCTAACTAAAAATTAATTTTAGTCAAACATATGGTCTACATAGATTCATTATAGATAAGTTATATTTGGACCACAACTTTTCCAATTGGAAGTCTATACTAAATGTGTATTTTATATCACTTTAGGTCTAATTACCAATTTTTATTTTTATTTTGAAAAACTTGATGTTTCAACAACTCCTACTCTTATAAATAATATATTTTTTTGAAATGTAAAAAGACCCTTTTATAGATCTACAAGTGAATATTCAAATGTGTGTGTGTGTGTGTGTGTCTGTGTGTGTCTGTGTGTGTGTGTGTACATATATACATATACATACATACATATATATGTATATATACATATACATACATACATATGTATACATACATACATATAGATATGTATGTATGTATGTACGTATATGTATATGTATATATACATATATATGTGTGTATACATGTATATGTATACATGTATATGTATACATGTATATGTATACATATGTATATGTATACATATGTATATGTATATGTATATGTATATGTATACATATGTATATATATCTATATATATATGTATAGATATATATACATATGTATACATATACATATACATATGTATATGTATATGTATATGTATATGTATATGTATACATATGTATAGATATACATATATATATATACATATACATATATATGTACATACATACATATGTATATGTATATACATATGCATATGTATATGTATATGTATATGTATATGTATATGTATATGTATATGTATACATATGTATAGATATACATATATATACATATACATATATATGTATATGTATACATACATACTTACATATATATATACATACATATCTAAATATATGTACATACATACATACATACATACATACATACATATATATATATATATATGTATGTATGTATGTATGTATGTATGTATGTATATTTACATGTATATATACATATATATTAGACTACAAGAATCGGGTATAGCACCCCCCTATAAACTGTAGTGCGCTAGGTAAAAAATTTAATGTGGCTAGTGACGCTGGTGCGACACATCTTCTGGTACCACATGGTTAGGGGGAGACTAGACCTCATGACCTCGTGCTTCACCATTGGAAGCTCTTGCCAATCGAGCTAGGCCCCCAACCCCTCTTTTAATATTTTAATTATTTTTTATATTTTACATTTTATTTTTATTGAATCAACACTTAAATATAAGATTGATTATCTTGACAAGAAAAAATACTAAAAATTTATTTAAAATTTTTGAAAATAATATGATGCACTGGAGAAAAGAATCTATGTCAAGACATGATATAGTTCTTTTCTAATTTGGATAAATAATAAATAAAAAAGGTGGCGGCAAATGGAAAGAGTTATATTTCAGTGCACACAACTTTTGATTTTTTTTGAAAAATATATATTTATAAAAAATAGTAAAAAATATATCCATGCACTGAAGTTTCAAGTTATCAATATACACAAAAAATTGAAAAATAAGGTAAAATTTATTAAATAAAGTGTGGCGGCTTGTGTAACTTCAATTTCAACATTTTATCAGTAACTAAATTATAGTGTTTACTTTATACAAAACTATATTCAAATAATTTTTTAATTTTTTATATAAATTACAAACATTAAATACACAAAAGAATATACATTACAATAGTTTACATCATTTCAAAATTCAAAACATATATTTCACTTCTATTTATTAAATTTAAAAAGTTGAATCAACATTGGCCATTTCCTTTATAAAAGTGTGACACAACTTCGTACTTTTACCCTTTTATGGAAAGTTTTGGTTTCTTAACATCAACAGGCTATCTAGTGCAGGGATTAACAAATAGGGCAGCTATTTCAGCTCTTGATATTTCGAGGTTCTTTACCTCGTCATAGGACAACCCATCCACATATTGTTCCCTCATAACATCTCGTCACAAAAGAACCTCATTATGCCCAATGATGGTGAGGGTTTCTACATTAGAGATTATTGACTATAATGTGGCTATCATCGGGGATAATAGAAATCAAACTATACACCTTAGAAATGCTCTAAATTTTGACTAATTAAATCATGAATTGAGGGGGGGTGGGGAGGTTTTGGTAGTAAAGAGTTTGGCGGTTGTGGGTTTTCATTGTTCTCAGTCATATTACTTGATTGAAGTTGAAAATTTATATAATTAATAAAGTTTAAACAACAGAGTTTATTTCAAATAGAAAACCTAATTTATAACTAAAAAATTGAAAAATAAATTAAAAATTACAAATGAATGATAAAAAATGAAGGAATGCAAAGAAAATCATACCTGAGGGTGGTAAGTGATTAATAATATATCATATATTATATTACTTCAAGTTTGGCCAAAAAGTGTAACTCATTATTGTGGGGATCACCTCGCTTCTTCAAAGTCTATCTTACACTCTATATCATTCAATATAATAAAATATTCTATGAGCTCTTTTCTTATAGGGTCACTACCCATTTCTGTAACCTTTTCTCCTTTTACTATGTTCTATACTCCTTAGTTTGCCTTCTGAAATTCTCTCGTTCCTAAAGTTCTCTACTATTTTTTAATTTTCTTTTGAAACCTTATAGTTGCATTTCCTCTTTTTGAACTATTTATATCATGTATGCAATTTACTTGGTAGTTTGCATGCCATATGTTCAATTGCCAGTTAGCATAAAAATATTTTAACATAATAGAAATACCATAAAAAAGTACTTAGGGAAGTACCCACTTAATCATGGAGGATTGTGATGACAAAATTTGAAAAAGGATGGCCAATTTTCACCAACTTTTGGCTATAAATAAACAAATATAACTCAAATTATCTTCCCATCTTAGAGTATAGCATGTGTTCACACATTAGATTCCTACAGAAGGAACTGAATTAGTCCCCTAAGAAGTAGGGGACTAATTCTTTGGATTCTTTTAGGCCTATCAGCTTGTGTAATTCTTTCTATAAAATTATTTCCAAGGTTCTTACTTCGAGGCTGCTAAAGATTCTTCCTCTTCTGATTTCACCTCAATAGAATGGTTTTGTTCCAAGGAGACAAATTCTTGACTCTATCATCACTGTTAATGAAAACATCCATTCACTTTTGGAGGCGAAGTCTAAACGCTTTCTGGTTGAAATTGGACATTGCTAAGGCTTATGATAGGGTGGATTGGTGCTTTTTAAAGAAAGTTCTTCAAACTTTTGGTTTCTTTGGTAAGGTCATTAGTCTGATTTGGTACCTTATATCCACCACTTCAACCGTAGTTATTGTCAATGGATCGCCCTCATTTCTTCAGAACTTTGAGGGGACTAAGGTAGGGTGATCCAATATCGCCAATTTTGTTTACTATAATGGCTGAAAGTTTGGGAAGATTCATTCATAAAAAGGTGGTTGAAGGATCTCTGAAGGGCCTCATGCCATCCTCAGCCAATTTGATCTGCTCTCATCAACAATTTGTTGATGATACTATTTTAATGGGAAGCTCCTTTGTTGGGGAAGCCAGAGTCATTAGATCGATTCTCTGCCTTTATGGAAGGGCTTTAGGACATATGGTTAATAGAACTAAGAGTTTAATCTACTTCATTAATACTCCTGAGTAGCGTCAAATGAATATTACTAACATTCTTGGTTGCACCATAGGTATGCTCCCCTCAACTTACCTGGGTCTCCCTTTGGGATCTAAACCTTCTTATTCCTTTTTGCTCTCTTTAATTGATCATTTAAATAAGAAGTTGGCTGGGTAGAAAGGCACCCTCTTGAGTCAGGCTGGTAAAATTCAGTTGCTAAAAGCTACTCTTTAGAACCTCCCAGTGTATGCCCTCAATTTGTTCAAGATTCCCTCTAAATTTGCTGAAATTATTGAAAAAATTCAGAAAATATTCCTTTGGTCTGGGGTTCAGGAAAAGAAAAGATTCCCTCTGGTTGCCTAGGAGAATGTCTGTAAGCCAAGGAGATGTGGTGGACTGGGAATTAGAAGCATTAAAAAATTTAACAATGTTCTTTTGGCTAAACATGTCTGGAGATCTTATGATTGTAGAAGGGAATGGAACGCCTTATGACATAATAAATACCTCTCTAATGTTTATTCTTTGCATGAATTTTTTAGTTCTTCTCATAGCCCCGTTGGCTCTCATCTTTGAAACAATATCCTCAAGGCTAGGGAAGTGGCTAGTTGGGGAGCCTATTGGAAGTTGGGAAATGGCATAAGTATCCAATTTTGGGATGATTGTTGGATCGGGAATCACTCACTTGCTTCTGATCCAACATTGGGATCCTTAAAGGATCTTTGTGGCCTCTTTTGGCTTAATGGTGGCTGACTATTGGAAGGAGGGTAAGTGGGTGAATCTTTCTGCTATTAATCCTTCTTAAACTCAATTGCAACTTTCCCTAAACTCTTTTGGTCTGGAGGATGGTGTGGAAGATGAGCTTATTTGGAAATTTACTCCTAATGAGAAGTTTTTTGTTGCTTCTGTCAATTGCTATAAGGAACCCCATGTCTCTTGGTGTTCTAAGGTGTGGATCAAGGACCTCTCTCCTAAGGTCAATGTGTTTTTTTGGCTCCTCTTTCTTAATAAAATCTTAACAACAGACAATCTTGTTAAGAGAGGCTTTTCTATCCCAAATAGATGCTACTTGTGCATGAGGGATGTTGAATTTGTTGATCATTTATTTTTATATTATTCTTACACTTATGAGATTTGGGGACTGGTGCTTCAGAAATGGGGTCTTTGCTGGACTCTCCTTGGGGCCATAAGGGAGTTTGTTCACCAATGGAACTCTCCCTCAAGAAATCTTCTCTTGAAGAAGTTATGGTCCTTTGTGTTTCCTCACATGGCATGGGGTTCATGGAAAGAACGTAATAATCGTATCTTCGGGAATATCTACCTCCCTCTTGATATTGTTTTCAAGAAAATCTCTAGAGCCATCTTTAATAATCTCTCAACTGTTAGCTCCAATGTTCATTTTCAAAGTGGCATCCTTAAGGAGTATGAAGCCAATGTTGTCAAGGATTGGAATTTTGGTCATCTTCTTACAATGGTCAAACCTAAGGTTGATCCTAGGGACAACATTAGCTTGAATTTTCCACCCCCCGGATGGGTGAAAATCAATTTTGGAACCCTAGTCAAGCCGGTTGTGTGTGGGGGGGGGGGGGGGGGGGGTGCTACGAGATCACTATGGCAATTTCATTTTTGCTATTTCTCTCCCTCTAGGAAAATAAACTAATAATGTTACTAAAGCTATAGGAGCCTATCACAACTTAAAACTTGCTAAACATTACAACTTTAAGCTTATTTGGGTCGAGGGGGACTCAAAGAATATTATCAACTACCTAAAGGGAAAATATAAACCGACTTGGAATGTTGATATATGGGTGAAGAAGGCAAAAGATATTATAAAAACCTTTGATAGATGCATTATTACTCATGTATACATACAAGACAATGTGGCGGTCGACTTCCTTGACAACAGAGGAGTGATGTGTAAGAATCAACTTAGTTACACCCGAGGTGACAGGCTGGACTCAGAATTTGCAATGCATTTGTTCCACGAGCAAAGTCAAGGGAGTAAATTTAATGACAACTTGTCCCATAATGACTTCGAGTGTATCTAGATTTATTGATACTTTCCTAATTGAGACAGGTGGCTAGAGAGGACATAAGAATTGATGCAAAGTTATTTTGCATGCTTTGTGGGCGATTTTAAAGATTTTCTAGAGTCTAACTTTCATTCTGAAAATTATTTGCAGTGAATTTTACAGAGAGCAAGTTAGAATGGGTGGTGTGAGAAAAATAAAAGAGCCTCCTAACTGTGTGAAGTTGAAGAATGAAAAGAAGCTATGACGGATTTTGGAGAAAGGGGGGTTTACTCCCTACATTGAGAGGCTACAAGGGAGTAATCAAGATGTCATGAACTATTTTGCTCAGAACTGGAAGGATGGAATGATTTTTCTTCATGGTCGAAAGGTACTGGTTGATGAAGCCCTTATAGCATAGGTCATAGGGTTATCCATGGAGGGTATGAAGTATTACAGAGACAAAGTATATACTGAGCAAGTTGTGTAGAATTTCCTCAAGAAGGAGGCAAAGCAGACCGAAATTGTTAAAAAGACGGTCAGTTACTATGACATTGCAGTCACTAAGTCTTTATGGTAGAAGCTCCTTAAGGTAATAATTAATTACCTTACTTTGGATGATCGCTATACTAGGGTGTATGGTCATCACTTTGTTATATTGAATCATTTCCACCATGGTTTGAAGATGTCTTTCCCTTTCTATTTTATATCTTCTCTTAGGGTCAATTTTGGTGACCACCGCAAGAGCCCTTCCAAGTTTCCTATCTTGCATGAAGGCATGTTGGTCCTTATTGATGCCCATTTCCATGCTCTTCCTCCCCCTGATGTTTATATCCACATTGCTTCTGAGAATGAAGATACTAGTGTGGGTGAGTCTGACAATGAAGCTTCTGGGTCTGGGTCTGAAGGGAATTCCCCCCCCTGAAAAAAGCTAAAATAGAAAAACCCTCGAGTTCTAAACCTAAGGTGAGAAAGGGTATTAAAGGGCAAAAGAATATTGTTATGTCCTCCTCCTCTACTTCTATTGAGAATGCCCCCCCCTCTTCTAGTGAGAGGGCAGAAGATGGTAAGGACCTTGAGTGCCATAATATCACGACCTCTCCTTCATCCAATAAGGAGGCTAGTAATTTGGGTGTGGTTGGAATTGAAGACCTTCATCTTAATGAGCTTAACGATAAGAGGGAGTATTTTGATAATGTGTTGGGCATGGCTCGTGAGCATTCTATTGACACTTTCAACATTTTCAAATGGTTGTTCCTAACTAAAGGAGATAAGGATCAACCAAAGAGCCTTGGGAAGTAAAATGGAAGCGATGCCTACTGGTTCTACTCAAGGTAATCAGAACAATGTGGGGAATTATACAGACGATAAGAAGAAGTCAGTTATGGACTACATTAATAAGATGGGTGAAGGGGTTGATCAGCTAAAGAAAAGGGTGGAGGATCACATTACCCATGTTGAGGAAGGCTATAACAAGATCCAAGACACCCTCAAAACTATAATGGCAAGCAATCACAAGATTGTCAAACAAATTGTGGTTGTTATGAATACTATGGTGAATAGTCTAGAGCAACAGGATAGGGTTGTTGTCATTATTGGGGATGATGCTGAAGAGGCTCGGGTTTGAGAAGGACCCTGCAAAGACCCATGGGAATATGAAGAAAAAGCTGACTATTCAGAATGTGGATTACAAAGCAATGAAGATTGTTGCTGATACCATGAATTTCCTTGAGGATAAGGTCACTGAGACCCTAAAAATCCTTATGTAACTAGGTCTATTGTTTTCTAGTTGTTGGTAAAGTATGTGTCTAGGTTTTGTATCCTTGCTGGTCTTTTTGTGCCCTACTGGGCTTTTGTTGTCTCTTTGGCTATTATTTCTAATGATTTTCCATGTAGCCCATTCTATTTTGGATGTTAATATTTGATTCTATTCCTCTTACAATCATTTTATAAAGGGTTTAGGGGTCCCTTCAAAACCTATTTTTGTCTTAATCCAAAACATGTGTTTACCCATGTGGATTGGATAGGCAAGGGGGAAGAAATTGACTATTTAAATAATTACTTAAAAGAATAAAAGAAATAAAATAATACAATTATGAATGAAGTTGCAAGTAATAAATGTGATAATTGTGCAAGAGTGTTTACTTGTTGTAAAAATAATGAAAAAACTTTGTAGCATGAAGTTATGACATCAAATCATGAACAAAGAAGATTGCATGGAACATGTGGATGAGTGAAGTGATAAATTGAGTGATAAATGTTAACATGGTCAAAAGAGTGGAATATATGGTGTAGTTGTTATTTATGCATGATATGACATGGATAAATACATTGATGTAAACTAAACCGATATGTTAAACAATGATGCAGAGGGTCTGGGATGTTATATTAGTTTCTTGGTTTTTACTTAAAAAAGGGTATCCACTTGGTATCACCCAATGAACCAATGTCTTTAACCTTCTCAACATTTCTAGAGATTTCCCTAGATCCTTCCCAAGGATCTCTTCACTGAGGACAACTCACAACTGAAAAGGAGTCTCCTACCCCTAAGGTTCCAACCCTTCAACCAAGGACACCTAACAACCCCAAACCCCAAGCAACAAGATCTTTACACAAAAGGTGGAATCTAACCTATGTGAGTTTGTTATATGGTATTTTCATTTATATTTCTCCCTTAGATTGGTGTTTACTAGCCCTTTGTATCTTTTCCCCTTTTGGACCTAGGAAATAGGGCTACAAGCAATTAGCCCTCCATTTGGACTTTTCTTGATTTGTCTCAAAACCTACCTGAATAATCCCCTAAATAAATTTTATATTCTAATACCCTTTTGTGAATTATACAAGATTCCAAACTTTTGTATCTGGGTTTTGAGTACAGATGGTCAAATCCTACTTACCCTATTTAGCCTCTTCTAACTAGTATTGGGGTTCAAGCTCTCAAAAGCTTCACCAGTCAAAAAGGGATGAAAATATAACACTTTCTAAGGGCCTACACTTGTCTAAGGGTCCTCCTCATGCCAATTTTGACCATCCTTCAATATTTTGTTGAAGGTTTCCACCCTCTTTTCCTACTGCACAGGCTTGCCACATGAGCGATGTCAAGCCTAGGGCATCATCTTAGGAAAGGAAAATAACACTTCTTGTCTCCAAACCCACCAGTAACATCTATTATACATGTGAAATCAACATCCTCCCAGGTTTCATGATGATCCCATAGAGAGATGTTGATTTGTGTCATTGTTTGCATCCAAACCCTGGTTTTGAGGGTTTTGTCAAGTCAGTGGGATAGAAAATTTGGTTTCTTCCAAACCCGAAGGCTTCAAGACCTAAGACCAAATCCAAATGGATGGTGAACCTTTTATACAAATTTTCAAATTTTTAATTCATGCCCATCATTCACAGGTAATTATGCAAGAATAGAAAAACTCAAGAAGAATGCAGGAAATCACAATAACAGTTTGCTTTGTAGACAAGAAATACATTCAATATCATCTCCAACCAGTAGGCATCATTCCTCTAGGCTTATATCACACCAAGGAAATTCTCCAACTACCTCCAACACATACAATCAACCAACTAACCGTTGGGATAACCACATTTTAAAATCTTGCAAGAAAAGTTGCTTAAGACAATAATGCAACTTTGCAACTTTTGTCAGCTTTTTACAATTCGGTGTTACCTTCACACCAAAGGTCAAGAATGAACCTACCACATATTCCAGACCCTTAAACACCAAAAATACACATAAAATTCCCATACAAGGCCTCTGACCAAGTTAACACACATTGGGGCCTTAAGGCTTATTACACTGCCTAGACCTAATCAATAGGCCTTCAAACACGCACATTGCACATTCTATTCCTAACATAACCATGAATTAAAATTATGTAGACACATGTCAAAATGAAGTAGACACATGTCCTAGTGCTTCTGCACCATACTCCCCTGGACAAGAAAACTCATGTCCCTTGAGTTGCCAACCGGTTGATTGTAGTTCCATGCTTAAGGATATCACTTTCACTCATCCAAGTAGCTTCAGACTTAGGAAGCCCCTTCCATTTGAACACATGGTCTTTGTACACACCTTTCCTTATTTGTTTGATCACCTTGGAGTCAATAATGCACTCCAATTACAATGGCTTTCTAGGCGATAGATCCTTCATCCATTCTACATCTTCTTCCTCAAGAGAGGAATCAGGTGTTGCATACGTCAAGGATCCTTTGAAGGTTGTCAAATCACATACATTGAAGATGGGAGATATTCCCAAGTCTATTGGAAGTTCAACTTCATATGCATTGTTGTCAAACTTGTGAACTGCCCAGAGGGGACCTATCTTCTTCATGAGCAGTTTAGAGGGTTGGCCTTTAGGCAACCTTGCTTTCCGTAGGTAAGCCATCACCAAATCCCCTACTTTGAACTGAACATCTCTCCTCTTAACATCTACTCTGAGTTTATATTTATCAGTACTTTTTTGAAGTGAAGCCTTAACTTGTTCATGAATCTCCTTCATGGTGACAGCAAAATCCTTTTGTCCATGCCTCCAAGATCTATGAGTTCAAGTATCCCTCTGGGATGTATGTCATACACAACCTCAAATGGACTTCTCCCTATGCTCCTATTGACTAAATCATTATATGCATATTCATCTTATCCAGTCACTAAATCCCAACTTTGTCCATGTTGCTTGGTAAGGCATCTAAGGAGATTCCCAAGGGATCTATTAACCACCTCAGTTTTCCCATCAATCTGAGGGTGGTATGCTAAATAAAAGGACATATCGGTACCTAATTTCTTCCAAAGAGTCCTCCAAAAATGACCAACAAACTTGGAGTCTCTATCAGTGACAATATTGAGAGGTAATCCTTGTATCCTTACAAATTCTTTGAAAAACAGACCTGCAATATGAGATGCATCATTTGTGCATTTACATGGCACAAAATGAGCCATCTTGCTGAACCCATCAATAATTACAAAGACACTATCAAACCCCCTAGGATTGTTGGGCAATCCAAGTACAAAATCCATACTAAGGCTTTCCCAAGGCCTAGTAGGAATCGGTAAAGGCTGATACAAACTAGCATTGGTTGAAACAAATTTTGCCCTTTGACAAATAGGACAATGATCCACAAATCTTCTTACCTCTGCCTGCATCTTGGGCCAAAAATAAAACCTTGATACCTGCTCTAAGGTTGTGTCCAAACCAAAATGACCTCCAAGACTGTCATTGTGTTTCTCTCTAATGATATTCTCTCTCATAGAACATTGAGGAATGCATAATTGATGCCCCTTGAAGAGAAATCCATCCTACAACATAAAATTAGAAAACTCAACATGAAAAGAGTTAGCAAACTTAGTACTACGTCATATGCATCCTTGAAATCATGATCCTCCGTGTACATGGCCTCAAGAGAATCAACACCAACACTTTGCAACTAAATTTCTTGGACAGTGAGGGTTCTCCTGCTCAAAGTATTTGCAACCTTATTAGTCACACCCTTCTTGTGCTTGATGGTAAAGGTGTAAGGTTGAAGTTGTTCAACCCACTTTATGTGCCTTTGGTTCAACTTAGCTTGCCCATTAAGAAAACTCAATGCATGGTTATCAATATAAACAATAAACTCTTTTGGAAGAAGGTAATGGCACCACTTTTTGAGTGCTTGCACCATGGCATAAAGCTCCAAATCATATGTTGAATACCTTTGTTTAGCTTCATTCAACTTCTTTGAAAAGAATGTCACCGAATGTCCTTCTTGACTAAGGATTGCACCTATTGCCTGCTTGCTTGCATCACATTCAACTATAAAAAGTTGACCAAAACTAGGGAGCCTCAAGGTGGGAAGTTCTGCAACCTTCCTCTTCAAAATCTCAAATCTTTGGGCTGCTTTCTCTGTCCATTCAAACCTACATTTGATTCCTCCTTTTATAGTGTTAAGGATGGTAGCACAAATATGACTAAAGCCCTTGATGAAATTTCTATAAAAGGTAGTCAATCCATGAAAGCTCCTAACATCACCTACTGTCCTATGTGTAGGCCAATTGACAATAGCATCAACCTTAGAAAAATCCATTTTCAAACATCCATTTGAAACTACAAAGCCTAGATACACCAATTCAGTTTTCATGAATTCACACTTCTCAAGATTGATTACCAATTTCTCCTCATGAAGCTTCCTCAAAACCTGATCCAAATGCTTCCAATGCTCCTCCTTGGATCTGCTAAACACCAATATTTCATCAAGATAAACAATAAAAATTTTGCCAATAAACTCTGCCAATATCTCATTCATGAGGCACATAAAAGTACTAGGTGCATTTGTGAGGCCAAATGGCATCACCATCCACTCATATAAGCCCTCATTGGTTTTAAAGGTTGTCTTCCACTCATCACCAGGTCTGATTTTGATCTAATGGTAACCTGATGTCAAATCAATCTTTGAAAAATAGCATGACCCTCCAAGATAGTCCATTAGGTCTTCAATCCTAGGCATAGGAAACCGGTGCCTAATTGTGATCTTGTTGATGGCTCTAGAATCAGCGCACATCCTCCATGTTCCATATTTTTTTGGTGCCAACATAGTGGTTACAACACATGGGTTCAAACTCTTCCTAATCAACCCCTTATCCAAAAGGTCTTGCACTTGTCTTGC
Organism: Cryptomeria japonica; assembly: GCF_030272615.1. Lineage (NCBI taxonomy): Eukaryota > Viridiplantae > Streptophyta > Pinopsida > Cupressales > Cupressaceae > Cryptomeria > Cryptomeria japonica. The sequence continues at coordinate 288,390,315 of NC_081409.1, read as the reverse complement.
TATCTCCTCATTCTAACTAGGAGTCATCTTGTAGGCAACTTTATTAGGCATTGTCACTCCAGAGATTAGATCAATTTGATGACTGATTTCTCTGATGGAGGCAAGTTATCAGGCGTGTCTTTGGCCACAATTCCCTTATATCTATCCAACATGGTTTGTACTTCCCTAGGAATCTCTCCTTTCTCACCATTTTCTTGCTTGGACTCATCTTTTGGGTGTAAATCTAAAGAATATCCTTGGATCTCTTCGTGTTTGAGGTCTTCCAAAAACTCCTTTCCACTAAGAAACATGACATGTGGACTAACAATCTTCTCTTCCCCTTGATCAGGTAAAGGATCCATCCTAAACTGTCTACCATTCTTGGTAATGACATACACATTTTTCTCACCATCATGTTGTGCTTTGACTCATACTATCAAGGGCGACCTAACAATAGGTGACACACATCCATAGGAAGGATATCACACAAGATCCTATCCTTATATTCCCCCATTTCAAAATCTACCCAAGTTTGTTCATCTACTACTACATGATGTCCTTTGTTAAGCCAAGACACTCTATAAGGACTCACATGTGTCAATTTTAACTTCTCTACCATTTCTAAAGCAACAATATTCTCTGTGGATCCAGAATCAACAATCACTTTACAAACCTTACCATGAGACTTACAAGTAGTTTTGAAGAGTGACTTTCTTTGTGGGGGCTCTTTGCATTGGGATGCCTTCAACAATGTCCTCCTTAGCATAAGTCTTTCTCCATCTGGACCTGCATTTACCATGGGTGAATTGACACTTTGTCCATCATCTTCTTGCAAAAGTTGAGTCCTTCTTTCGGGTCCATGTGAGCTAGAAGCTTTCTTTGGGCATCTACTCATAGTGTGACCCACTTGGTTGCAATTGTAACATTTACCAGTGAAAACACCAAGTTCTCTGCTTTGGTTTCCTTTCCTACCCCTACCAAAAGGTCTTCTTTCTCCTCTAAAGCCTCCATTCTTGTTATTGAACTCTCCATTAGACTCTTGCTAGTTAGAATTACCATTTTTAAAAGGAGTATTCCTTCCTCCAAAGCCACCTCTACCTCTAAAATTTTTGCCACCTCTTCCTCTATTATTTTGTTCTCCTCTCCTCTTTGTCTTATCTTCCACCCTCAATGCCAATAGGAAGCGTTTGTGCATAGTGTTTGGAGCCATGATGCTGATCTCATCTTGGATGTTTTGCCTTAACCCATTCAGGTATCTAGCCACCTTCTCCACCTCTTCTTCATGCTTCTTGGACCTAAGACTTAGCTTGTGAAATTCTTCGGTATATGCATTCACATCCAACTCCCTCTGTCTAAGATTTTGCAACTTCTTATACATTTGAACCTCATAGTCTATTGGTAGGAATTGGTCTTTGATTTTGTTCTTCATCCTCTCCCAAGAGGATATCTTCTTCTTCCCTAAGTTCACCCTTTCTTCCTGCAACACTATCCACCACAACAAGGCATACCCCTTGAGTCTATACTTTGCCAAACTCACTCTTTTCTCCTTTGGGACCTCTTTGTACTCGAAGTGATTAGTGAGTGCTTATATCCATTCAAGCACCTCTTTTCCATTCAGGCTACCACTATAGATAGGTAAACTTTCCATATTATCCTTGTTTACTGATTTAAGGGCATCCAAGAACATCTTTTGATCAGGAGCCATATTCTGAGGGATGGCCTCATTCTCCTCTTTTGATTCATCATCACAAGTTTTGTCCTTTCCCTTGGACTGTCTGGTCTCTTTGAGTTTCTCTTCAAGCAACTCCTCTACCATCTTCTTGATGGCCTCTAGGTTCATTGCCTTAGGAGGCATTGTAGAAGCCTCTTCTCCAAATTCTGAGTCTGACATACACTATTCCACCTTTGGTATAGCTCTGATACCAATATGATGCAGAGGGTTTGGGATGTTATATCAGTTTCTTGGTTTTTACTTAAAAAAGGGTCTCCACTTGGTATCACCCAATGGACCAATGCCTTTAACCTTCTCAAGGTTTCTAGAGCTTTCCCTATATCCTTCCCAAGGATCTCTTCACTCAGGACAACTCACAACTGACAAGGAGTCTCCTACCCCTAAGGTTCCAACCCTTCAACCAAGGACACCTAACAACCCCAAACACCAAGCAACATGATATTTACACAAAAGGTGGAATCTAACCTATGCGAGTGTTTACACATGTTTTATATGGTATTTTCATTGATCTTTCCCCCTTAGATGGGTTTTTACTATCCCTTTGTATCTTTTCCCCTTTTGGACCTAGGAAATAGGGCTACAAGCAATTAGCCCTCCATTTGGGATTTTCTTGATTTTTCTCACAAGCTACCTAAAAAATAAATTTTATATTCGAATACCCTTTTGGGCATTCTACAAGATTCCAAATTTCTGCATCTGGGTTTTGAGTATGGATGGTCAAACCTTGTTGACCCTATTTATCCTCTTATAGCCGGTATTGGGGTTCAAGCTCTCAAAAGCTTCACCAGTCATGAAGGGATGAAAGGATAACACTTTCCAAGGGTCTTCACTTGTTCAAGGTTCCTCCTCATGCCAAGTTTGACCATCCTTCAATCTGTTGTTCAAGGTTTCCACTCTCTTTTCATACTTCATGGGCTTGCCACACGAGCGATGTCAAGCCTGGGGCATCATCTTAGGAAAGGAAAATGACACTTCCTATCTCCAAAACCACTAGGAACATCTAGTATACATGTCAAATCAACATCCTCCTAGGTTTCAAGCTCATCCCATAGAGATATGTTGATTTGTGTCACTGTTTGCATCCAAACCCTAGTTTTGAGGGTTTTGTCAGGCCTATAGGATAGAAAATTTGGTTTCTTCCAAGCCCAAAGGCTTCAAGACCTCATATAAAATTAAAATGGATGGTGAAACTTTTCTACAACTGGCCAAATGTTTAATTCATGCCCATCATTCATAGGGAATTATGCAAGAACATAAAAACTCAAGAAGAATGCAGGAAATCACAATAATAGTTCGCTTTGTAGACAAGAAATTCATTCAATACAATCTCCAACCAGTAGGAATTGTTCCTCTATAATTATATCATGCCAAAGAACTCCTCCAACTACCTCCAACACATACAATCAACTAACTAATCGTTGGGATAACCACATTTCAAAATATTACAAGAAAAGTTGCCTGAGACAATAATGCAACTTTGCAACTTTTGTCAACTTTCTACAATTCGGTCTTGCCTTCACACCAAAGGTCAATAATGAACCTACCACATATTGCAGACCCCTAAACACCAAAAATACATATAAAATTCCCATACAAGGCCTCTAACCAAGTTGACACACCTTGGGGCCTTACGGCTTATTACACTGCCTAGACCTAATCAATAGGCCTTCAAACACACACATTGCACATTCTATTCCTAACATAAACATGAATTAAAATTATGTAGACACATTTCAAAATGAAGTAGACACATGTCCTAGTGCCCCTACACCAAACAAGTCCTTCTATCAACTGAAATGTGCATACATCCTATGAGTCAATTGATCAATAGTAACACGGTGATTGGAAATGTTTGTGAACATATTTATTATGGAGAATGGAATGTTCCCTTTGGACAAAACTAAGGGAACATATTATGGGATAAAAATAAAAATTATTCTTGAAAATCATACAAGCCTAATATATGACTCCTAGGTCCAAATGTTGTAGGTTTTATTGTAATTAAATATACTGTGAACTACTTCATGATTTCTACATTGTTCATTGGATTTATGTATAATCATGCAAGCGATGACCGTTGGATAATAGGGAGAACCTGATTGGGTCGATAGTTATTACCTTTACTCCACCATTAGAATAGACCTCCTCAATTTCGTATGGTCCTAACCACCCAATTTGTAATTTTCTTTTATGGTCCTTATAGATAGAATCATACACCTTGTTGAAATTGTTGTCTTGGTAAATAAACCATGCCATTTGATTCTTTGGTTGTAGATCAACTTAGTATGATGCCTAGTACCACTTTTATTAATTCATCCAAAGCATTTAACTATGCAATCCTTTGTTTTTGGGCTTGTGACAAGTCCACTCACAATTATAATGACGTCCTCAATGATTTATGATTAAGTTTAATAGGGAGAACAACTTTCTTCCCATACACCAATTTGGAGTGTGTATATCTAGTTGTTGTCTTCCATGTATTTTTGTAGGCCCAACCAACCTTTAGAAGCCTTTGGACCCATTTTTTTTGTGAAGTGAGATTGTTTTTGTTGATGTAGTTTCAATTTTCTTATTTGTCACTTCTACTTGACTATTTGATTGTGGATGGTAAGGATTAAACATTATGCCTTAAGGCATTCATTGATCAATGTTTGCATCAATGTAGAGGCGAATTAATCCCATTGGTTAATGACAACTTCCCTTGGCACCCCATACCTAGTGAAGACTACATCATAAAATAACTCTACAACTTTATTGTCACCGACATGTTTCATTTGTTGGAATTAAACCCACTTTGTAAGATAATTAGTGTAGACTAATATGCATTCATTTTTTTTAGGGCAGATCTATAAGGCCTATAAAATCTAGGCCCAATTTGTTAAAGGGTGACATTACTAATTGAGGCCGCTGAGCATCTCATCACCATGGGTAAGCTTGCCATCCTTTGACATTTGTCACAACACTCGGTATACTTGACTAAACCTTAATGAAAAGTTGGTCAACAATAGCTTGTTGGTAGTGAAGTGTCCTCCATGGGGCTCATCATGACAAGCATGGATGATATCATGAGTTTCATCTTCCCTTACACATATTCTCATGACATTATTAGGTCCAATTCAAAACAGGTAACCAAAAAGCCTGGAGTAAGGGAGGCTTCATTCAACAAGTTGATGCTTCTCTTTGGGTGAAAAGTGTGGAGGTGTCTTGCTTGACACAAGGTAATTAACAATGTTAGCATACATTAGAGTCTAAACTATTAAGATAAATATATGCTCATCTATAAAAGAGTCAACAATAATAGATTCAAATTATGTGGTTGTTATCCTAGACAAAAAAAATTCTATAACATTGACTTTACCAGGTTTGTCTACTATAGATATATCAAACTCTTGCAACAATAATAGCCATTTGACCAACTTTCCATTAACAATAGGCTTATTTATTAAATACCTAATGGTTGTATGATCCACATGCACGAAAGCTTGATATCCTATTATGTAGTGTCTAAACTTATTAATAGCATAGATGTTTGAGCTCAATTGCGTGAATATTCTTGCTGGCATAACAAATGACATATTCAATCTATTGGTATTTGATCATTTGGTCAACCGGTAATGTAATGTAATGTTAGATGTGCAACCAGTAATTGTCTCTAGATGAAAAGAGGTTAAATTGATGATTATTTTGTATGTTGTCATTGATGGCAACTATATTTTCTTGTCATCTATACTATACAGTGCAACCGGTAAAGGTTAACAGGTAAACAAAGGCAATTCCATCAGAACCGATAAAATGACTAACACAGTCTCACACCGACAACTAGTACGTGAAATCCATGAAGGATGAAGGAATGCAGTTTTGCAGCAGCATTGAAGATTATCAGATGAGGATATATTCTTGACTGCATGAGCAGATTTGATCAGATGAATGAGATTTGATTAACAAGGCAGAGAACAAGAAACATAGTTAACCGGTAGTGATGAAAATCACTCAGATCGGTAACACGACACATAATTGAATTCGTTATGTCATTGGCCGACATAAATAAAGCGTACAATGCAAGATTGTTCAGATGCATTGAACCTAGGGAATTGCAATAAGGTTCTATTCGACCTTATGGAATATTAATTGTGTGATGAGGTATGAAAGGACATATATACATGAGCTTGTTAGTGTGATAGATGATGAGCGAATTTTGTATTTTTGATAGTGTGAAGATCAGAAGAGTTGAGAGATGAAGTCTCTATGATGCTGTAATGTTCTAAAGTAGATCTTATCAGACACAGAAGGTGTTATACTACGATCATCTGTACTTGTTGTCTTCCTAACAGTTGCAGCAAGAAAATCCTCTTAAAAGGTCACTCCTGAGATGGTGCAATCAAATCCTAACAGTTTTGATCGTTAAATCCTCTAACCAGGTGACACATTTGCTTGTGTTTGCAAATCCCAGTTACTTGGGTAGCTCCTAATAGGGATGGTCCTCACAAGACTTTTTGTAATGCTCTTAACCGGGCTTAAACACTTCTAACAGGGTGTGCCCCTAACTGGGTGTTGTAGACCTTAATTGGTCAGATCTCTATACTGTACTTAGTGGATCTTGTGGGTACTAACTCCCACCATGGTTTTTCCCATTTGGGCTTTCCACGTATAAACTCTTGTGTCATGTGGTTTGTGCTTTATGCGGTGATTACATACTTGGTGTTATTCCTTAAATGTCTATTGAGTTTTAAGTTGGTGAATTGATATTCAGATTTGTATTGTTTTTACTATAACTAATTCTACTCCCCCTTTGACAACAATGCCAAATAGAAAAGTAAAATACATACATTACATCAACATTATCATAAAAAATAACTTGGGGTAAGCTTATTGTCAAATCTAGAGTTGAACCCCTAGATGATGTACTGTAAGTTAAATATACATTTTTTTATGACAATTTTGATGTAATGTATGTATTTACTTTTCTATTTGGCATTGTTGTCAAAGGGAGAGTAGAATTTGTTTAAGAGTCAAAATTATGTATGTATCGTTAAGGGGGAGTAATGATTTCATTTTTGTAATGGCATGCAATTGCTAAGGGGGAGTGTATGTCATGAAGTCAATTTTTGTGTTGCACACTTAGTTGACAAATTTTTCCCTAAGTGTTGACATCAATGCCAAAGGGGGAGATTGTTGGCATTTGATCATTTGGTCAGCCGATAATGTAATGTAATGTTAGATGCAACTGGTACTTGTCTATAGATGAAAAGAGGTTAAATTGATGTATGATGACTATTCTGTATGTTTCCATTGATGACAACTATATTTTCTTGTCATCTATACTATATAGTGCAACTGGTAAACAGAGGCAATTCCATCAGAACCGATAAAATGACTGACAGAGTCTCACACCGACAACCAATACATGAAATCCATGAAGGATGAAGGAATGCGGTTTTGCAGCAGCATTGAAGATTATCATATGAGGATATGTTCTTGACCGCACAAATATATTTGATCAGATGAATGAGATTTGATCAACAAGGAAGAGATCTAGAAACATAGTTAACCGATAGTGATGAAAATCACTCAGATAGGTAACACGACACATAATTGGATTTGTTATGTCGGTGGCTAACATAACTAAAGCATACAATGCAAGATTGTCTAGATGCATTGAACCTAAGGAATTGAAAATAAGATTCTAGCCAACCTTATGATAATTTTAATGGTGTGATGAGGTATGAAAGGACATATATACATGAGCTTGTTAGTGTGATAGATGACGAGCGAATTTTGTATTTCAGATAGTGCGAAGATCAGAGGAGTTGAGAGATGAAGTCTCTGCGATGTTGTAATGTTCTTAAGTGGATCTTATCAGATACAAAAGGTGTTATAATGAGATCATTTGTACTTGTTGTCTTCCTAATAGTTGCAGCAAGAAAATCCTCTTACAAGGTCACTCCTAACATGGTGCAATCAGATCCTAACATTTTTTATCATTAAATCCTCTAACCAGGTGACACATTAGCTTGTGTTTGCAAATCCCAGTTACTTGGCTAGCTCCTAACAAGGTTGGCCCTCACAGGCCTTTTTGTAATGCTCTTAACCGGGGTTAGACACTTCTAATAGGGTGTGCTCCTAACCGGGTGTTGTAGACCTTAATCGGTTAGATCTATATACTGCAGTTAGTGGATCTTGTGGGTACTAACTCCCACTGTGGTTTTACCCAGTTGGGTTTTCCACGTATAAACTCTTGTGTCATGTGGTTTGTGCTTTATGTGGTGATTGCATACTTGGTGTTATTTCTTACATGTCTATTAAGTTTTAAGTTGGTGAAATTGATATTCAGATTTGTATTATTTTTACTATCACTAATTCTACTCCCCCTTTGACAACAATTGCAAATACAAAATTAAAATACATACATTACATCAAAATTGTCATAAAAAACAACTTGGGGTGAGCTTATTGTCAAATCTAGAGTTGAACCCCTAGATGATGTACTGTAAGTTAAATATGCAGTTTTTATGACAATTTTGATGTAATGTATGTATTTTACTTTTCTATTTGGCATTGTTGTCAAAGGGGGAGTAGAATTAGTTTAAGAGTCAAAATTTGTACGTACTGTTAAGGGGGAGTAATGATTTCATTTTTGTAATGGCATGCAATTGCTAAGGGGGAGTGTATGTCATGAAGTCAATTTTTGTGTTGCACACTTAGTTGACAATTTTTTTCCTAAGTGTTGCCATCAATGCCAAAAGGGGAGATTGTTGGCATTTTATCATTTGGTCAACTTAGATGCAACCGGTACTTGTCTATAGATGACAAGAGCTCAAATTGATGTATGATGCCTATTTTCCATGTCATTGATGGCAACTATATTTTCTTGTCATCTATACTATATAATGAAACCAGCTAAGGTTAACCAGTAAACAAAGGCAATTCCATCAGAACCTGTAAAATGATTGTCAGAGTCTCACACCGACAATCGGTACATGAAATCCATGAAGGATGAAGGAATGCGGTTTTGTAGCAGCATTGAATATTATCAGATGAGGATATGTTCTTGATTTCACAAGCATATTTTATCAGATGAATGAGATTTGATCAACAAGGAAGAGATCAAGAAACACAGTTAACTAGTAGTGATGAAAATCACTCAGATCAATAACACAACACATAATTGGATTTGTTATGTCGGTGGCTGACATAACTAAAGCGTACAATGCAAGATTGACTAAATGCATTGAACCTAGGGAATTGTAATAAGGTTCTATCTGACCTTATGATAATTTTAATTGTGTGATGAGGTATGAAAGATAATATATAGATGAGCTTGTTAGTGTGATAGATGACGAGCGAATTTTGTATTTCTGATAGTGTGAAGATCGGAGGAGTTAATAGATGAAGTCTCAGTGATGTTGCAATGTTCTGAAGTGGATCTTATTAGACACGGAAGGTGTTATACTGAGATCATTTGTACTTGTTGTCTTCCTAATAGTTGCAACAAGAAAATCTTCTTACAAGGTCACTCCTAACAGGGTGCAGTCAGATCCTAACAGTTATGATCGTTAAATCCTCTAACCAGGTGACACATTAGCTTGTGTTTGTAAATACTATTTACTTGGGTAGCTCCTAACAAGGCTGGTCCTCACAGACCTTTTTGAAATTCTCTTAATCGGTCTTAGACACTTCTAATAGGGTGTGCCCCTAACCAGGTGTTGTAGACCTTAACTAGTCAGATCTCTATACTGCAATTAGTGGATCTTGTGGGTACTAACTCCTACTGTGATTTCTCCCATTTGGGTTTTCCACATATAAACTCTTGTGTCATGTGGTTTGTGCTTTATGTGGTGATTGCATACTTGGTGTTATTTCTTAAATGTTTATTGAGTTTTAAGTTTGTGAAATTGATATTCAGATTTGTATTGTTTTTACTATCACTAATTCTACTCCCCCTTTGACAACAATGCCAATTAGAAAAGTAAAATACATACATTACATCAAAATTGTCATAAAAAACAACTTGGGGTGAGCTTATTGTCAAATCTTGAGTTGAACCCCTAGATGATGTACTGTAAGCTAAATATGCAGTTTTTATGACAATTTTGATGTAATGTATGTATTTTACTTTTCTATTTGGCATTGTTGTCAAAGGGGGAGTAGAATTAGTTTAAGAGTTAAAATTTTGTATATACTGTTAAGGGGGAGTAATGATTTCATTTTTGCAATGGCATTCAATTGCTAAGGGGGAGTGTATGTCATGAAGTCAATTTTTGTGTTGCACACTTAGTTGAGAAAAGTTTTCCTAAGTGTTTCCTTCAATGCCAAAGGGGGAGATTGTTGGCATTTGATCATTTGGTGAACTGGTAATGTAATGTAATGTAATGTTAGATGCATCCGGTACTTGTCTGTAGATGAAAAGAGGTTAAATTGATGTATGATGACTATTCTATATGTTGTCACTGATGGCAACTATATTTTCTTGTCATCTATACTATATAGTGCAACTGATAAAGGTTAACCGGTAAACAGAGGCAATTCCATCAGAACCGGTAAAATGACTGACAAAGTCTCACACCGACAACTAGTACACGAAATCCATGTAGGATGAAGGAATGCGGAAAGGAATGCGGTTTTGCAGCAACATTGAAGATTATCAGATGAGGATATGTTCTTGACAACACAAGCAGATTTGATCAGATGAATGAGATTTGATCAGCATGGTAGAGATCAAGAAACATAGTTAACCGGTAGTAATGAAAATCACTCAAATCGGTAGCACGACACAGAATTGGATTTGTTATGTCGGTGGCCGACATAACTAAAGTGTACAATGCAAGATTGTCTAGATGTATTGAACCAAGGGAATTATAATAAGGTTCTAGCCGACCTTATGATAATTTTAATTGTGTGATGATGTATGAAAGGACATATATACATGAGCTTGTTAGTGTGATAGATGATGAGCGAATTTTGTATTTCTGATAGTGCAAAGATCAAAGGAGTTGAGAGATGAAGTCTCTGTGATGTTGTAATGTTCTAAAGCGGATCTTATTAGACACAAAAGGTGTTATTACGTCGAAGGCGTCTCTTTCTATGAAATGGACGAGCTAAAGTTTGCAAATCAACGACTATCGTTTGCTTATAATCATGCAAGACAATTGAAACAGTTTGGTACATTGATCTTTTGTCCTCCTTTTTAACCCGGTCTTCTTTTTTTGTTCATTTTCACCTGCCACTCATTTTATTGACACAATTTTCAATGCAATAGTATTCGGGTGCACGCTTTTATTCCAAGACGGTTATTTGACACCACATTTTAAGGAGCGAAAAAGACAGACATGTACAATGATTTGTGTCCTCTTTGTAACGTAAATTTTGTATGTTCAAATGAGGATAAAGGGCTTCACCAAGAACCAATACAACAAGTTTAAATATTTTTAAAACCATTCAAGTAATATAAATGCATCAATGGGACAAGGCAAGTAGAATTAAATAACTTATTTTAACAAAAGCATCACAATTGGAGGATTATACGCATAAGATTTAAAAAGAAAGTTTTATATATTTTTATTTAATGTTTATTATGTTATTTTATTTTTAATTTATATGAATTTTATATAATAATTATACATATTAATATATTAATAATTATTTTATTACACAATTAAATTATTTTTCAACAATGTTTGTAATGAGAAATTTAAAAAGAAAGCTTTTAATTTTTTTCATATATTTTTATTTAATATTTATTATGTTATTTTATTTTTAATTTCTATAGATTTTATATAATAATTATACTTATGAATATATTAATAGTTATTTGATTATACAATTAAATTATTTTTCAACAATGTTTGTAATGATGTATTTAAACTTGGTCATTTCAAGCCTAACGACCCTATTTAATCCCTTTTAAATATTGAATTATAATTATAATATTTTAAATTGAAAAAAATTACAATTACAATTACTTTCATTGTTTAAATAAAATATGTTTAATTATAATTACAACATTTTAATTTATAGTGTAAGAATAGCAATTAAAAAAATGACTTAAATTACTTTTATTATTTAAATTACATATATTTAATTATAATTTCAATATTTAAATTTATAATGTAAGAAAAGCAATAAAAAAAGGACTTTGTACTGGGTAGTTAAAATAACAATTTTTCAATTAGTAGGAAATGGTTTAGTAAGCCGTCACTTTAAATGAATTAAAAATAATAAAAAATAAGTAACTCTATTGATCAATTTAAGTTATATATAATATTTAATAAAATTTAAATTTATTTTTTAAAATAATATTATTAATTTTTTTTTAAAATAAGTATAAAAAGGTATAATTAGTATATAATATTATTTTTATAATACAAATTGAATTATATAAGATACTTATATTTATTATTGTGTAAAATATTTAATATAGTATAAATTATATCATTATTATTTTTTATATAATGTAAATTATTAAATTTATTTTTAAAATAATTTTGCAATCATAATAATTACTAAATGTATAGATTATAGGATATAGTAAACATACAATTAATCATTAGTAATATTTTATATTTAATGTAAAAACAAATTAATAGTACTATAATTATATTTAGTTTATTTATAATATTTTATGATATGGAGTGCAATAGTTATCATATTATATTTAGTTTGCATATTAATTTTATATTTATTAAATTATGATATTATTTTAAATTAATCTATTCAAATTTAGAAGAATTGATTAGAGAGAGATATTCATATGACAAATAATATAATTATAGTATGATTAATATATAAAATAGACACATAACTAAATATTTCACACACACACACACACACACACACACACACACACACACACATTAAATGTTCACCTTAATTCACTTTGTAGCACACTCATGCTTTATCTTGTCCATACGACATTATTAACTAATGATAGAAACTACAAGGACACATCGATGATTTGATTCAAAGAAAAAAATCTAAATAACTAATATGAGAAGATAAAATAGTTTCAGTTGCTTTCTATCTCTCCCCTCATCTCTATCTCCTTACCTAACCCTACATCTCTCTCTTACCCTTTCTATCTTTCCCACTATATCTCTATCTATCTCTCCCCTCATCTCTATCTCCTTACCTAACCCTACATCTCTCTCTTACCCTTTCTATCTTTCCCACTATATCTCTATCTATCTCTCCCTCTTTCTATCACTATCTCTTTCTATATCTCTCTACTTCTCCTTTGCCTTCTCTTTATTTCTCTTCGCCCCTTTTTATCTTTATCTCCATATCTCTCTCACTCTCACACACATTCCATGTTTCTCCCTCCATATCTCACTCACTCACTCACACTTTGTATTTTTGCCTTCCTATCTCTATCTCTATTTCTATCTTTATCTTTCACTCAAATGCACCCTCTCTCTCTCTCTCTCTCTCTCTCTCTCTCTCTCTCTCTCTCTCTCTCTCTCTCTCTCTCTCTCTCTCACACACACACACACACACACACACACACACACACCTTGCTTCTCCCTCCTTATCTCTATCTCTATGTCTTTCCCCCTCTCTCCCTCTCTATAATACTCTCTTGGCGACTTACCTATGTCACCTTTCCCTCTCACTCTTGCCTACTCTATCTCTACCTCCCTATCCCTATCCATGTCCCTCTCCATCTCCATATCTATCTCTATCTTCCTCTCTTTCTCTCTATCTCCTTACCCCTCTCTCTCCCACCCTGTAACTCTCCCTATTACAAACATAACATGATCCTATTTGTAAAGGAGCTCGATTATCTTCTTGATTCAAAGGTTTTATTTTAATTAAATATTTGGATCCCTTTAAGTGGATGCACAATTGATTTGAAGCTATCACTTGTGCATGGTGACCTTTGTTTCACATATTACATCATCTGCTAGATAGTCCACAATTTGACCTCATGCACTACCAGTATGCAAAAAATAGAACAATTTTTTTTTCAAATTGACCTTCCACACCTTTTCGGCGTATCCATTGCACACCAAGGTGCAATAGCTAGTACTAAGATCATTTGTACTTGTTGTCTTCCTAACAGTCGCAACAAGAAAATCATCTTACAAGGTCACTCCTAACAGGGTGCAATCAAATCCTAACAGTTCTGATCGTTAAATCCTCTAACCAGGTGACACATTAGCTTGTGTTTGCAAATCCCAGTTACTTAGGTAGCTCCTAATATGGCTGGTCCTCACAGACCTTTTTTTAATGTTCTTAACCGGGCTTTGAGACTTCTAACAGGGTGTGCCCTTAACCGTGTGGTAGACCTTAACCGGTCAGATCTGTATACAGTAGTTAGTGGATCTTGTGGGTACTAACTCCCACCGTGGTTTTTCCTATTTGGGTTTTCTACGTATAAATCTTGTGTCATGTGGTTTGTGCTTTATGTAGTGATTGCATACTTGGTGTTATTTCTTAAATGTCTATTGATTTTTAAGTTGGTGAAATTGATATTCAAATTTGTATTGTTTTTACTATCACTAATTCTACTCCCCCTTTGACAACAATGCCAAATAGAATAGTAAAATACATACATTACATCAAAATTGTCATAAAAAACAACCTAGGGCAAGCTTATTGTGAAATCTTGAGTTGAACCCTTGGATGATGTACTGTAAGTTAAATATGCAGTTTTTGACAATAATTTTGATGTAATGTATGTATTTTACTTTTCTATTTGGCATTGTTGTCAAAGGGGGAGTAGAATTAGTTTAAGAGTCAAAATTTTGTATGTACTATTAAGGGGGAGTAATGATTTCATTTTTGTAATGGCATGCAATTGCTAAGGGGGAGTGTATGTCATGAAGTCAATTTTTGTGTTGCACACTTAGTTGATAAATTTTTTCCTAAGTGTTTCCATCAATGCCAAAGGGGGAGATTGTTGGCATTTTATCATTTGGTCAATTGATAATGTAATGTAATGTTAGATGCAACTGATACTTGTTTGTAGATGAAAAGAGGTTAAATTGATGTATGATGACTATTATGTATGTTGTCATTGATGACAACTATATTTTCTTGTCATCTATACTATATAGTGCAATCGGTAAAGGTTAACCGATAAACAAAGGTAATTCCATCAGAACTGGTAAAATGATTGACAAAGTCTCACACCGACAACTGGTACATGAAATTCGTGAAGGATGAAGGAATCCAATTTTGCAACAACATTGAAGATTATCAGATGAGGATATGTTCTTGACTGCACGAGTAGATTTGATCAACAAGGCAGAGATCAAGAAACACAGTTAACCGGTAGTGATGAAAATCACTCAGATCGGTAATACAACACAAAATTGGATTTGTTATGTCGGTGGTCGACATAACTAAAGCGTACAATGCAAGATTGTCCAGATGCATTGAACCTAGGGAATTGTAATAAGGTTCAAGCCGACCTTATGATAATTTTAATTGTGTGATGAGGTATGAAAGGAGATATATACATGAGCTTGGTAGTGTGATAGATGATGAGTGAATTTTGTATTTTTGATAATGCGAAGATCAGAGGAGTTGAGAGATGAAGTCTCTGTGATGTTGTAATGTTTTGAAGTGGATCTTATCAGACACAAAAGGTGTTATACTGAGATCATTTTTACTTGTTGTCTTCCTAACAGTTGCAACAAGAAAATCCTCTTACAAGGTCACTCCTAATAGGGTGCAGTTAGATCCTAACAGTTCTGATCGTTAAATCCTTTAACCAGGTGACACATTAGCTTGTGTTTGCAAATCCCAGTTACTTGGGTAGCTCCTAACAGGGATGGTCCTCACAGTCCTTTTTGTAATGCTCTTAACTGGGCTTAGACACTTCTAACAGGGTGTGATCCTAACCAGGTGTTGTAGACCTTAATAGGTCAGATCTATATACTGCAGCTAGTGGATCTTGTGGGTACTGTAGACACCTAAAAATGTCATGTCTAATTAAATAAATATTTTATTTATTTAATTATCTAAGCTTAATTCTTCTATTAATTAAATAAATCATTATTTATTTAATTAATTCATTTATCCTCTTCTAGCCTTATTTCTCATTTAAATAAATACATTTATTTATTTAAATTATCCTTTTCCTAAATTAAATAAATATTTTATTTATTTAATTGATCCCATTTCTTCTATTAATTAAATAAATCATTATTTATTTAATTAATTCATTATCCTTTTCTACACATGACACATGTCATTCATCTCTTAATTCATACACTACCTACCTCTCTTATTATTTTATTATTTCTTCTACCTACCCTCTAATCATAGCCGACCTCCTTTTTCACCTCTCAATCTTATCCCTCCATTTCATATAGTGTCTTCTATATAAGGAGATGTTTCCTTCATTATCAAACCCTAATCATTCTATGCATTCTAATCAATCATCCTAATCAATCATTCTAATCAATCATTCTAATCATTCATGCTAATCATCTTTTATGCAATTGACTACACTACGATCCTACTTGCAACCACATTCCGTTCTTTGTTGAGCTCTTGTGCATATAAAATCTGAGGGCAAATATATCAAGCAAGATCAATGCAGATAGGAAGAATGGAGATCAAAACCCTGTTGGACATGTAATGGTATAATCTTTGTGATTTCATTTGATTTGCATTGTCTTAGGTAATCTTCACATGTTATGGTGGATCTTTGTTGATTGTTAGGCTAGGGTTTGGTGGTTGAATTCATTTAGCCTTTCAATATTGTTATTATTGTTATCCATTTTCACCATATACATTTTGGCACGCCCCGTGGGACATGGATTTTTCCTAGATCTATGTTTTTTGCAGATTTTTCTAACCCTATATTGCTATTTTGTAAAACAATTTGGAGAATAACTTTGTGCAGCTAGGGTTTTGGACACAAAATCAAGATCTTGGAGAGATTCGATCATATATCACAAACGGCTAGGAAATTTTGTACCAAATTTTTTTTGCAGGTTGAAGAAAGTATCAGGAGCTCTCAAGCCAAAATTCAGAATTTTTGGAGAACATTTTCATTTTCTATGAATTTTTTATGATTTTTCATAAAAAATTAATTTTGAGAGAAAATGAGAGAATTTTTTGGATTTTCTTACATTTTTGGAAATCTCTCATAGTTATACATAGGATCTGTTCTTTGTGATTTTAATTTTGATGCAAAATATTTCCCTAAAAATCGGATCTTTAAAAATTAGGGTTTTTCCTTATTTTGATCAGATCTCACAAACCGATTCGAATTTTGACATAAAATTTTTTTTGCAGGTCAGGAAAAGTATCAAAAAGATTCAATAAAAATTTCAGATTTTTTGGATCTATTTTACATTTTGTATGAATTTTTTATGATTTTTCATAAAAAATTAATTTTGAGAGAAAATTAGCGAATTTTTTAGATTTTCTTACATTTTTGGAAATCTCTCAGAATTATACACAGGATCTGTTCTTT
The DNA here is from genome assembly GCF_030272615.1 of Cryptomeria japonica. Classification (NCBI taxonomy): domain Eukaryota; kingdom Viridiplantae; phylum Streptophyta; class Pinopsida; order Cupressales; family Cupressaceae; genus Cryptomeria; species Cryptomeria japonica. The sequence continues at coordinate 288,373,177 of NC_081409.1, read as the reverse complement.
GTGATTTTAAATTTGATGCAAAATCATTCCTCAAAAATCAGATCTTTGAAAATTAGGGTTTTGCATTATTTTACTCATATCTCACAAAATGCTTGGATTTGTTGCAGAAAATTTTTTGTGCAAGTTTGGAAGACCATCAAGACTCTCCAGTAAAAATTTCAGATTTTTTGGATCGATTTTGCATTTTATATGAATTTTTTATGATTTTTCATAAAAAATTAATTTTTGGAGCAAATTAGCAAATTTTTTGGATTTTCTTACATTTCTGGAAATCTCTTGAAATTTTATAGGTGGTCTTTTTTTATGATGAATCAGATCTTTGAATTGGTCAACAAAACTCATTATTGAAGGCCCCTATTTCACAAAGTCTTTTGGATCTAAAATTTACCTAACTTGTGTGCTTGCAGGAAGGGGTGATTATTTCAAACAATCCAAACTACTAATAAATCTTTGTTGCAGATCCTTGGCAAGGGTTTTTGGATTTTTATTGTGTGCCTTGTTTTCATAGACTAGCAAACACTTCAATTGGTGCACTAAAATTGAATCATTGTCTTTTGTGTCTTGAGCAATAGGCTCTTTTTGTTTAATCTTTATAGGGCCTGTCTTCCCGTGTGGTCATTAGGACTACTAGTGAGAAGAGAACAACCCAAGTGGTAGCGAGGAAAACCCACCTCATCCGAACCACTATAATCAAATGTATTCATGGTGAAAACTATGAATAACGTGTGCTGATTAGTTCATACCGACACTATGTCTCCCTATAAACCCGTTTGATCAAATTTATTTGATCATTTGTAGGGCGTAACCCCTACCGGTTGGGAGCCTTCTGTATTTACAAACCTGAAAGTGCCGCATGTATGGCCACACGAGCGGATGCCCTTACTAGTACCTTTTTGTTTTAGAAGCCCAAATCCTTCTAGTTGTTGGGGCAGGAGGTCGGACCTCTGGTAGCGGCCCACACACATACGGTTCTTAGTAGAGATACAAAGTTCACCACGGGGAGTTTTCGTGGGGACTGATGCTTGGCTGACCCGAGAAGTGAGTGCCAAGGGTGGAGCCAGTGAGGTCAAGCATCTAAGTATCCGCTCTGAATAGCGTAGCCTCAGGGGTAAAACCTCATGTGGGATCAACAACTATTGTCTTGGCCAGCCATAAGAATTGTGCTTGACTTATTCTAAACATTCAAAACATTCAAAACCAAACATCAAAACATTGTGTCTTTTGTGTTTTCAAGTGTATGCAAAACATTTTTACATCAAACAACACACTTTTCTTAGAGTCATTGTCAGTCTAAACACTTGCAAACATTGAGTCCTCATCAACATTGTGTCCTCTTGTCACGAAAAATAGTCAAACATTCAGATTTGGTCACAACTTCACAAATTGGAAAAATTTTACAGTCCAGCAAACAAGAGTAATCAGTTTCGGAATTCTTGAGCTTCCTAGGTTGTTTCTCCAGGTTTTCATCTAGCATTCAACTTGTCTTTGGGTCTCACAAAATCCATCATTGCTTCGCACCTTACATTACATTCACATTTGTCTAAACTTGAGTCAAAAGGTCACTTGCTTGTCCTCATCATACTTTGTCAACACACTACATACAACAACACTTTGCTAAGTGGTCCCTCATCAAGGTTTCTTACCTTTGGGTATCATTTGGTTTTACTTAGAGTCAAGGTCAACTTACCTCATCAAGAGAAACTATCCTCTCTTTGGAAGTCACACCTACTCTACTACATACATACTTGGTCTTACACTTTGGACATTGCAAGTATACTTCAGACTCATTTACATTCCATTCAACTCTTGGTCTTCCATACTCTTTCCATTTTTCATCTAGTCTCTCACATCTTGGTCAATACCTAGTTCATGGTTGAAACCCGTCTTCAAAAATCTAGGAGAGAAACTAAAGAGGCTCAAGAGTCCGCAAACATGAGTTCTTATGAGTATGACAATGAGATCTTTTTCAATTCTGATCATACTACATTACCTGACATGGATGCCTATAGAAACAATCCAAATGTTGAGAACATGGACACTATAAACAACAATGCTACACAAAATGACAATGTGGACAACTTTTCAGTACATTCAGCAGATGTGGAAGAATCCATTATGAATCCCCATTTCAATCGATTGGTTGAGGAAATAATGAGGAGAGATAGACAATACTTCTTACACATGATGGCACAAAGTGGAGCCAAGATACCTCATGATTTTGACATGTCTCGAATAATGGAACATAGACCTTTGCAACAACCTCACTCCAATATGGATCAAAGGAGACCTAATAGTGGAGGAAATAGAGGACCACGCATGGTACCTGAATCACCATCAGCTTTGCTTCAAAAACCAGAGGTCCCACATACACATGGTCAAACATATGATACTCACCTTCGCAGACCATTATGGAAGTCTTATGGAGAAAAATATGCTCAATCACATATCAAGGCTAAGGATCAACCACCAAAGCAATGGGATATTCCAAGGCATGCTCAAAATTTGGACACAAGGAAACCTCATGTTTAATTTGGGGGCAATACAATAGAACATGACATGCCCGTAGAGTATGGTATACATGCACAAAATAGATATGGTGTTCCTCAACATGAATCTATACCAAGTGGTCCATATATGCAACATCATTACAAACCTCCTCCATATGAACATGTGTATGATCAATATCATCCATATATGCAACATGCACCTCCTCCAGTTGGTGCCTCAAGCATGGGGTATGGTCCAAGAAGTCGATCTCCACCTAAGAGCAATTTGGAGCAACAAATCAAGGACTTACAAAAGAAAATGGAGGACATAAATACACCGAAGCCAACATACACAATGAGAGACATATGTCCTTATCCATTTGACAAGAGCATTCCAATGCCTCTTTTTCCTACACATTTTGTGACACCTAAATTTGACAAGTATAGAGGAAAAGGGGATCCTAAGGCACACATAAGACAATTTTTCACAGCTTGCATTGAGGTAGCAGCAAAAGAGACATATTTGATGAGATTATTCCCACAAAGCTTAGGTGATCAAGCTATGGAATGGTTCTCCCAACTTCCACCTGGTATTAAGTCATGGGGTGACCTAGCAGAAGCATTTATTCAACATTTCTCCTACAATATAGAGACAGACATATCAGTCACTACTTTGTGCAACACCAAGCAAAAAGAGGGAGAATCTTTTGCATCATTTTTACAAAGATGGAGAAATCTAGCCAGCAGATGCTCTTGTGAAATTCCACAAAAACAAATGGTAGAGATGTTCACCCAAAATGTTAACAAAGAGATTGGTTATGACTTAAGGAAAGCTTGTTTGTCTACCTTCAAGGACGTTATTGAAAAAGGCTTAGCAATAGAAAAGGTCCTAATTGAACAAGGAGTCATTAAGATATTTAAGGAAAACAAAGATGACTTTAAAGGAAAAGACAAGCCAAGATTTTGGAATAAAAACAAGAATACAGTCAATGATGGTGTTGTTGATGCCAACACAGTGCGACCCAAATTCATCTTTTCAAGATCAAGTTCTACAAACAATCAAGTAAATACTCAAACAACTTCCAGATCACGAAGGAAGTACACCCCATTGGGAGAACCACTTGAGTCAGTTTTCAAGAAGCTTGTGGCAAACAAGGTAATCACAGTTCCAGATTTTCCTCCATATGAACCAAAGGTCAAACCAAATTGGTGGAATGATGATGAGTATTGTGAATTTCATAAGAGCAAGGGTCATAAGACAGGAAATTGTCATCGACTGAAGAACATCATACAAGATCTCATTGATAGAGGTGACATTGAGATTGAGGGACATTCGTCTAATCAAGAACATGAGATGTTTAAGGAACCATTCCCAAAACATGACAAGGGAAAAGCTAAAGCCACAGAGGATCAAACCAACTATACTAGAGCACCTTACAACTATGATTCAACTATCAATAATATCTTGATGGACAATTACGTCTCTACTATTATCATCAAGGACAAAGCATCTGAGAATTCTACTCAGAGACCCTGGATTGTCCTAAAAGGTGTTGGATCGTCTTCCGAACCTACCTCTGAATGTCACGTTACAACCCATCGAGGTAAAATTACTTTGCAAGGTGCTCCAGCTAAAAACATCGCCTTTTCATCAACCAAACTTGAGTATGACCTTGTAGAACAGTTAGGGAAGACACCCGCGCTCATTTCAATCCTTGAACTATTACGCATATCTCCCGCACATAAAGCCATTCTTGATAAAATCTTGAGAGAAACTGTTGTTCCTATTGATCTGAACGTGGACCAGTTTCAAGCCATGGTGGGATACCTTTCCATTCCACACTCCCTTACATTCACAGAAGCCAATGATGCCTCCATAAGTCAGCCACATAATGCACCATTACACATTGAAGCCTTCATACACAAACATCGAATAAAACGAGTCCTGATAGATGGAGGAGCAGGTCTGAACATTTGTACATTGAGCACTATTAAACAATTGGGATATTCTGACAAAGCTATGAATTCTACAAACAAAATCACCATCAAGGCATATGACGATGAAGAGTGTTCATCCAAGGGCACAGTCACTTTACCTCTCAGAGTTGGGCCAGTTACAAAGGATGTGGTTTGTCAAGTACTTGATCTGGATCTCACATACAACATATTGCTAGGACGTCTTTGGATTCATGAAATGAGGGCGGTCCCGTCTACATATCACCAATGCATTAAGTTTCCTCACAATGGAGTTGAAATAACAGTTAATGCTGACCCAAATCCATTCATATATTGCAATAATCTGCAACCTCGGTCAGAAATAACAATCCCAGTCAATCAAGAAGCTATTCCTTCATCAACATATGTGGATCCAGAATCCTTGAAAGCTTTTACATCAAAACAAGCAGAGATCAAAGAAAATTTCAAGTTTAAAGACATGGGATGTGGTGAGTATATATTTCATGTTGAGCAACTCCCACTATCTCCTCACACATTCAGTCAACATGAACAATCTACAAACAATTTGCAATATCAAGGAATTGGGTGTGAACCACCTAGTGTTGTGGCTACTAGGTCTGAATGCAAATCTCCTCTAGTGGTGCAAGTAACTCTTGATATCAATAGTCCTAAGAGTGGTTCTAACAAAGAATCTATTGAGCGTATCGCCAGCCCTCTTGAAAACTCACATAGCTTTACCATATCATCCACTCATTCCATTTCCACTCCACTTCCAGACTTGGATCAACAAGAATTACAAAAGCCCTTATTCATTGGGGATCAAAAATCAAGCTTTGAAAAGAAAATTTTAAAAGTAAAAAATAAAGGAAAGTCCTTTAGTCCAAATCAAAATCAAAAGCTATTGGACTCTGCAAAAATCAAAGTCAAGGATAAAAATCCAATGAAAGAAAAAGAACAAGAGTTGATCTCCCCTAATATCAAAATAATTGGGGGCAAAAATTCTACAATTGCAAGTCAAAAAGATTACTTGTTGATCCTAAGTCTCCATCATGCTATCCTACTTTCACTTCTTTTCACAGTCATAAGCCTTCATAACTCATCCACTTGTTCCACACATTCATTCCCTTCTGGTGATACATCATGGACCTTTAATGGAGCTTCCTCGCAGGACTTTGTTATCAGGGATGCCCAAACTTCTTCAGGTGACACGCATATGGGCATGTGTAGTCCATACACTAGTAATCCTATCTTAGTTCCTTTATCAAGGAAGACATAGACTCAAGCTACACATCATTCAGTCAAGAAACAATGCAACTACAATCACAAAGTCAAGCCTCGTACATTTGAGGTAGGTGACTTGGTTCTCTGAGAAAACCCCAAGAATCAGCAAGACAGAGAGAAGAAGGGCAAGTTTGAACCAAACTGGCTTGGTCCTTACATTATTACAGTAGCATATGGCTCTGGGGCATATCAGCTCTCAACTACAGAAGGTGAACCTTTGGAGGATCCTATCAACAGCATGCACCTTCGCAGGTTTTACACATAGCTCTTCAGAGTTTCCTAATTCAAAAACACAAAAAAATCAAAAATTTCAAAAATACAAAAAAATTTATAAAACAAAAAAAAAATCGTTACTTGGTGAAAACCTGGCAAACAGGCGCCTTGTGACACAAAAAACATTGAAAAATAAAAAAAGTAAAGAGAAATAATTTTGTCCAACGGTGAAAACCACTTTGGTGGCGCCCTGGGCAAGTACCATGGTGAAAATTGGGTCACCAGCGCCATGCGTAGAGACATTGCTCCTCCCTCCTTCAGGATTCTCTTTCATCATTTCACTTTGCATACACTCACAACCTATTCGTTCATAATAAACTTACCCATTCCCATCATGGTTTGTTATTGATCTACCCAAGATTGGTTAGCCATTCATAATAAACATTCCTTTTCACCTCCCTTTCCATCCATAATAAATCAGATCCTATCTGTGGCTAAGGCAAAATCCTACGTCTAGTAATGGGTGTGGAACTGAGAACATCACATGTTTTGAGGAGTATAGTTTCTTCTAGCTTTCTTCAATTTATCTGCGCACAATCCACAATAAAGCAACATTTGCATCATAGATCCGCAATAAAGTTTCATCTTCTCCACAATAAAGTATCAGTTTCATGGATTTAGTCAGTTTTAGATGAGACACAGCAGCAACAATGGGCTTCAACAAATCAAATCTTTCAACAGACTCAGACAACATTATGGTTCAGTGCTATCTATCCTTTCTGTGAAAGTAAACATTGTGACCACAATCAAATAAGACTTATACAAGTGACAAGAGACACTAAACTTGAGGACTACAGTGGATGTTGGTGTCGAGTCTTGGTTTTCTTTTGATTTCATCTTTTTTGGTGACATGTCTTTTAGCTTTTCCAGGATGTCTTTGACTAGAGATTCTATCTCCAGGATGTCTTTGACTAGAAAGGCGAGGATGGGGTATCGTCACCTATTTGTATTTGCTGTCTGTGGATTGTCTCTTAGTAATGCTATGACTTGTCCAAGGATATGAGGACACTGTGAGTCTAGTGTGAACTGGGGCATTCCTTGTTTGTGACTGTCTTATCTCCATGCAAATAGGTACAATGACTTTCTGGGTCGAACATATGCCTTGATTGTCATAACCTACTTGCCATAATAAAGCTCAATGATGATAACGCACAAGAAGCTCTTTCACTTTCATATCTTCTGTCGTCCATCCCCCTTTCTTGATTGACTTCCATCGTCCTTCTCAAGTTTGTGTAGCCTGCTATCACATGACTGAGTATAATGACACACCAAAAACATTTGCATTTCATGTAGCTGCACCTACATTACCACATATAAGCATTTCATACATACATATAGATATCACAATTGCATCGCATCTTGCACACAACACATGTTAGCACATTTTACATTTTCATCACGTAAATAGTCATTTGCATTGTCATATTCATCTGCATTACTTACATTCACATTTGCATCATGCATACACATATAAAACATAAACGAACAAAAAATAAAATAAAAATATTGCATTGCATCATATACATATTTGCATCCATATCATAAGCATCACATAAGAACATCTCATCACATAGGTACACATGCATATAGCTGCCACAAAGATGAATCATCTCATATATATATATATATATATATATAAAGTGTCATGATACAATGATGTCAAAATCATATGGCTACAATCACCCGCAGGTGTCTACATCATTATACAAAATGGTACAAAACTGATACAGAGGAACTCACTGATCACTCCTGCCAACACTATTGGTAGTGCTAATCCTATCCATGTCATGGTATCCCATGCCACGTGTCCCACCCTCATCTCCAGTCTTGGATCCTAGAACACTCGTCTAAGGGCATCCCTGTCTCCGTCTCGATCGTACGGAATCAGCTCCCCATCAATCGATTTCCGCATAATCCTATATACATCCTCCAGGGTGACTGTCATCTCACCCATCGGCAGATGAAATGTGCACGTCTCAGAGTGCCATCTCTCAGCCAGCGCAGTCAGCAAACCCATGTTTGCCCAAAACTCAGGCATGTACAGCACATGTCTCAAACCCATCTCCTCGATGGCAGCTCTGTCCTCGAGCGACAACTCAGGTCGCAACCTCTGCCTCGACGGGAATCTCTCTTGTGACTCTAGCATCGGCAAATACTCCTGCAGTCAAACAACTCAATCATGTCAGTTATAGTGGCATTCACTGTTTATCACAAAATGCTACTCGCTATCTAAATGCATATGGCTATCTACCCTAGTGACACTCACTATTCATCACAAAGTGTTGCTATATATCCTAGTGGTACTCACTGTTCATCACAAAGTACTACGTGTGTGACACTCCCTGTTCATCACAAAGTGTTACTCACATTTGCACTCCCTGTTCATCACAAAGTGTTGCTCATATTTCAGTACTCCCTGTTCATCACAAAGTACTCTATCTTGGTACTCACTGTTTATCACAAAGTGCCTTGATCTATCCTAGTCTTCCTAGAGGACCTGCTTGAGTGTATCCTCTCAGCAGCTTATCCAATTGACAACATATGTTTATCACAGAACTGCTGATTTGACCTAGAAGACCAAACTTGCATTTTTCAACGCAAACGCGCTTACATGACATAAACGCGCTCAAAGACTGCATAGACGCGCCTGAAAAACACAGATGCGCCTTCTTGACATAGACGTGCCTATGCTCTGCACAGACGCGCCTGGACATTTTTTGACACTTTTTGGACCCTAGTCTAAGCGCATTTATTACCCTATTCGACATGCATTAATGACAATAAATGCATCAAAGTACAAGGAGGTTTGGTGGTACTCATCGGCTCTCCTGCCTCTGCTGGCCTCTGAAATCGGCGAACGCGGTCGAATCTGTGAGTGAAAGCCATCGCTGCTGACTGCTCCTGCTCTATTTTCGCTTTGCAATATGCTCTTGTGGATGCATGGATGACAATGAGGATGTATTTTCCCCCGTGGCCTATCTTATAGCCTACCCTAGCCTTCGCCTTCATTTCCTGAGTCAGTCTTCATTATCCCGTGACTTTGTCACTTTATCTGGTCAATCCCGTCTTTCTTATCGAGAGATTGTCTGCAATCTTTTCAGACATTTTCATCCAATCTCTCGAGGGGGCATATCATTCCCATCTTGGGGCAACTCTGTATCAGTTCATATTATCTTCTTTGAAACAACGCGACAAGCCGCATTGTCTCAAAGAGGGGCAAAATGTAGACACCTAAAAATGTCATGTCTAATTATCTAAGCTTAATTCTTCTATTAATTAAATAAATCATTATTTATTTAATTAATTCATTTATCCTCTTCTAGCCTTATTTCTCATTTAAATAAATACATTTATTTATTTAAATTATCCTTTTCCTAAATTAAATAAATATTTTATTTATGTAATTGATCCCATTTCTTCTATTAATTAAATAAATCATTATTTATTTAATTAATTCATTATCCTTTTCTACACATGACACATGTCATTCATCTCTTAATTCCTACACTACCTACCTCTCTTATTATTTTATTATTTCTTCTACCTACCCTCTAATCATAGCCGACCTCCTTTTTCACCTCTCAATCTTATCCCTCCATTTCATATAGTGTCTTCTATATAAGGAGATGCTTCCTTCATTATCAAACCCTAATCATTCTATGCATTCTAATCAATCATCCTAATCAATCATTCTAATCATTCATGCTAATCATCTTTTATGCAATTGACTACACTATGATCCTACTTGCAACCACATTCCGTTCTTTGTTGAGCTCTTGTGCATATAAAATCTGAGGGCAAAATATATCAAGCAAGATCAATGGAGATAGGAAGAATGGAGATCAAAACCCTATTGGACATGTAATGGTATAATCTTTGTGATTTCATTTGATTTGCATTGTCTTAGGTAATCTTCATATGTTATGGTGGATCTTTGTTGATTGTTAGGCTAGGGTTTGGTGGTTGAATTCATTTAGCCTTTCAATATTGTTATTATTGTTATCCATTTTCACCATATACAGGTACTAACTCCCACCGTGGTTTTTCCCATTTGGGTTTTCCATGTATAAACTCTTTTGTCATGTGGTTTGTGCTTTATGTGGTGATTGCATACTTGGTGTTGTTTCTTAAATGTCTATTGAGTTTTAAGTTGGTGAAATTGATATTTAGATTTGTATTATTTTTACTATCATTGATTCACCCCTCCTCTCAGTGCCTTATAAGTTCATCACAATCATTCCTTCCTTTTGTCCTAGGACTACAACAATAACACAATAAAAAATATCAATGTGAATATGAAATGGGAGGTTCCAATTTGATCTTCTAAGAATAGGTGCTTTGGTTGAAGAGTACTTTAGTGTTTGGAAGGCCTCGTGGCATGCAACAATGCATTCAAACTTTGCATCCTTTGTTAACAAAACAAACCGTGGGGTTGAAAATTTTCTAAAATCCTTAATGAATTGCCTGTAGCAACCTACATGTCCTAAGAATCTTCTAACCTATATTTTCTTAAACTGTACTAGTAGATTTTTTATTACTTCAATTTTGGTAGGATCTACCTAAATATCCTATTTAGAAACATAGTTCCCCAAAATTACTCCTTCTTCCATCATCATGTAGCTCTTATCATTACTAAGTGATAGATTTTGGTCTTGGCATGTTTGCAACACTTTCTCCAAATTTTCCAATTCTTCTTCATAGGTATTATCATATGTGGTGAAGTAATCCATATATACTTCCATACAATCATGGGTGAGATACGAGAAAATACTGAGCACTACTATATGGAATGTAGTAGGAGCATTGCATGGACTAAAAGGTAGGATTGCATAGGCATAGGTGCCCCAAGGACAAGTAAATGTTTTCTTGTTATGATATCCAAGTGTAATCTTCATTGTATCCATTGAACCCATCCAAAAAGGAGAACTAATTCTTGTCTACTAAAGAGTCCAACACTCAATCTATAAAAGGAAGAGGAAACTGATATTTCCTAGTTGCTTAATTTATCTCTATAGTCCACATAGACTCTCCACTTCCCTCCCTTCTTGGGAATAATATCTAGATGGGAGACTCATTGGCTATCAAATATTGGATAGATAAAACCAACATCAAGTAGCTTTTGTAGTTTAGTGTTGACTATTTCCCTAACAATAGGGTTCATTATCCTTTGAAGTTGTATCAATGGTTTGCAATTCTCCTTAATGTATATCCTATGTGTGTAGAGGTTATAATCTAGACCCTTTATGTTATTGTAATCCCATTGAAAATATGTCTTACAATTTTGGAGCATTAAAATCAACTTTATCTATTGCTTCTTATTCAACTAGTTGTTTATATTAAGATGTCTACTTGGTGTAATTTCAACTTGAGTAGTTAGAAGAGTCATAGTGGTAGTGTTAATGCATGGGTTATTAATATAACAAGTATGAGGTAGAATCCTATGAAAGAGGTGTGTAGTAGATAGATAATTTATAAATGATGCTATAAGAAGCATAACATGTAATTGACAAGAAGAGTAGGCTAAGAAAGATTCTTGTTCTTAGCCCTTGTCATAATCATTTTGAATGATATGGAAAAATATTGTGTACTCATCTTGAAATTGAACCATAGGGATTCTACAAATGGTCATTAGGGATTGCAAGGTGATTTTGTCATTATCTCGAAGATTTGGTGAAATTGACTATTCAACCTTGATGTGAGGCTAAGCAAGTTGGTATAGGACTAAATTCTTAGTGACATTTCCATTGGAAATTATCATATTACTATATCTGCATCTTATAAAGGCATCTACAGTACCCAGTCGAGGCTGACCTAAAATAAGTGGATACCCTCCTAAATTTTCCTTAGGTTGAAGAATCATGAAGTTTGCAAAATATTCCCATGAATCCAATGTAATGGCCAAGTATTCTATAATGCCTTTAGGTTTGATGGTAGATGTATCTACTCACTAGATGACATGATAGTAGGTCTTAAAATAGATAGTTGTAAATTTTACATAGTTTCCTCGGTCATTATAATAATGACTAGTAGTAAGTCAGTCAATGTATTGGGTATCAAGATGCTTTTGATGGTTACATCTACTATAGGATTGATATGATTAGTATACTTGGAAACAATGACTTTCCCTAACATTATATTTGCTAGCTAACCTACAACATAGATAGTTGAAGGACCCTTTCTCTTTCTCCCAAATTTATTCAAGCATAGATCTTGAATGTTTTAGCTATAGATAGGCATATCTTTGATGGCTTGGAACAAAGAAATCTTAACACTCAAATTATTTAATTGATACAAAAAATCAAATGTTGGTCGAAGCTCATATTTGTGGGTATTCAACCTCTCTAAAAAATGGAGGGGCTTGAGTAGCAATGTATGCTCTTTCTCAGGTTGATAAATGTGGGTAGTTAATGGAGGGTTCTTCTGAAGGAATCTCCATAATAAGTGGTGAAGTAGGAGTAGGCAAGGTTTTTCCTGAGAGGAGTTACACATTATTAATATCAATAGCATATGCCAGGTTCAATCAAGGTTCAATTAGGATTAGGGTTAGGTTTAAGGTTTAATTATGGTTAGGGTTAGAGTTTAATTAGGGTTAATGCTTAAGTAGGGTCAGGGTTAGAGTTCTTTTAGGGAAAGGGTTCAATTAGTGTTGTAATTTAATAAGGGTTAAGAGTTAGTGTTGTGGTTCAATCAGGCTTAGGGTTTAATCAGGGTTATGGTTGGGAATAGAGTTCAATTAGAATACATGTTTACTTAGTGTTATGTTTAAGTTTGTGGTACACATAGAACTAAGGTTAGGATTTGATAAGGGTTATGGTTACAATTCAATATGCATTATAACATTAACACTATTTCTAACCCTAAAATCTATCTCTAATCCTAACCCTAATTTAAAGCTAATACTAATTCTATTACTATCCCTAACCCTAATCATATTTCTATCCCTAACCCTATTGATCTATCCCTAATCCTAATTTTATTTCTATCCATAACCTCAAATCTAAAGTAAACCTATTTGTAACTCTAACCCTTACCCTAACCCCAACCCTAACTTGAATCCTAAAATTAACACTTATTTTAACTCTAATTCTAACCTTAACTCTAATTCTTAAACTTATACTAATTGTAATCCTAATCCTATTACTATTTATAACCCTAACCCTAACCCTAAATCTAAACCAAACTCTTACACTAAACACAACTCTAACGATAACCTTGACCCTAACCCCAAACTTCAAACTAACACTAATTTTACATCTAACCCCAACCTTCATTCTAACCACAACCTTAACCTTGGCACTAACATTATTTCTAACCCCAACCTTGACTCTTAATGTATCTCTAACCTTAACCCTAATACTAAAACTAAAACTAATTCTAACCTTAACTTGAAACCTAAAATAAACCTAAATTATAACTTTAACCCTAACTCTAACCCTTATTATAAAACTAACACTAAATATAACTCTAACACTAATCCTAACCCTAACTCTGATTCTATCTCTAACCCTAATCCTAACCCTAATTTTATCTCTTACATTAACCCTAACCCATGTTCTATCTCTAACCCTAATCCTAATCCATATTCTATCTCTAATCCTAACCCTAATCCTAACCCCAACCTTAAATCTTGTATTAATTCTAACTTTAACCCTAACCCTAACTTTGGTATTAACACTATTTCTAACCCTAACCCTAACCCTAACTCTAAATCTATCTCTAATCCTTACCCTATATGTATCATTAACCTTAATTGGTCACTTCTAGCCCTATTTCTATATCTAACCCCAACCCTATTCTTAATCCTAACCCTAACCCTAACCCTAACCACAATTTAACCTTGATCCTAATACTAACTATAAACCAAACCTTAACTCTAACCCAAACCCAAACCCTAACCTTAACAATAACCGTACTGGTAACCCTAATTATATATCTAACCTTAGCCCTAGCCCTAGCCCTAACCCAAGCCCTAACCCTAATCTTGATCCTTACCATAACCATGACCTTAACCCTATTCCCAACCCTAAACCTAAATTTAATTCATTTAATGTCTCACTTGTTGCATCGTGAGTCCTAAGTTACCAAATATGCATTTACCAATATATCAAAAACGCTAAGAGATATCCTACTTGAGGTGCCTTTAAAAAATATCAATTTCTCACATAAAAGTGCAATAAGTGCCTTGAGAAGGATATCTCTCAAAGTTTATATATAACAAAAATGCACTAGTAATTAGTGGCATTTAACTAGGCTTATGGTCCATAGGCACCATCTATATGACGGAGCATCCTCAATGTTGGATAAACGATGCCGAGAAAATGCCTAGAGCCTTACATTATAGGTTTGCCTGTACATTTATCTCCACTGTATTGTATATAATGTTGGTGTTTGCACTTTTGGGTATCACCATTGTTGTAGCATCTTTTAGGGATGAATTGATGCACCCTAAAATTATGACTTTTTTTTAATAAAATTAATTAACACATAAGTAGAAAGTGGCAACAACTTTAATGATAAAACTGTTACAAGTAGATTAAAACACTTCGTAACTATAAAGCACAAAATTAAATATCATAAAATCAACAAATTAAAGGAAATATCTACTCAAACCTAGTTGAATGAGTCCAACATTTTGTGTATACATAAAATCTCCCGATCCCTACAACACTAACAATAATTTTAGTACTTCATGCTTTCTTTTAACATTAAAATTAACTTTGAATCATATGAAATTTTAAGATTTAGTATGGTGGGAAAAAAATTTAAATAAATTTAATCATTACTTTTCGATATTAAATTAATTATCATTACTATATTATAAAATATCTCCAATCTATTAACATATTACTTTCCCATCTTTTAACATAAAAAAAACAAAACAAAAAAAAAACACATTTCTTATTAAACCAGAAATAAGAAGTAAAATAATTTTCATTACAATATATATGCTTCAGGCAGGTATAACAAATGAATCACTCTAAAATTGCACAATGTTAAAACCAAAAATGCCCCGAGGACACACACCATCTGCCCACAATAAATCAGAGCTATAAAATGTAGCTTCCCTTATCCATCATCTTCAACGCCTTTAGTTGTGTCGGCTCTCTTCTTCTAAATCATGGCTTCATCATTCTCCTTTGTGAAATCGTCACACTCTTCTCCACTCCATTTGCATTCTTCTACAAGACTATTCTCATGCCCTTTACACACAGCTCTCTCATCATCTTCTTCTTTCAAAACGTATCAGACTTCTCAACTGGTTTTCCAACCGCTGTCAACAACATGGTCTCGAAGACAAAAAATATTCAAAATCACAGCCATGGCTGCTCCTCTAAAACAACCTGGAAAGGCGAAAAAAGGTAATCTTGGAACGTCTTTTAATTTATTGGGTATCAAAAATCATTTTTAATTCATGTTTTGAGTCGTACTTGTGCGGGTTTATCCATAGAGTAGGAGTTCCAGTATCAAGGTAATCTTAGAATGGGTGTATGGTTTTTAATTTCTATTACCAATTTCAGTTCATGCTATCATTCATACTTGTTGTGGGTATGTCAATTGAGGACCGGTTTGATTGATTAGGCAATTCTATACCGCTCTTTGAGTTTTTTTAAATTGCATTTTTTATTTCATGTTTTCAGTTGCATGTGCTATGGCGTTGCCAATACAGTACTAAATTTTAGTTGTTTCTTTGTAATTGCATTTGATGTTCGTGGCAATGAAAACTTTCTTTAGTAATAATTTTGAAATGTGTGTTTTGAACATGTCAAATGATTATCAGTTTCTGTTTTTTATAAGATTAAAAGACAATGTATTTTGGTATTCGACGAGGCACCAGTTTCAGTGGTTTACATATGATTTTTTTGATTCTTTTACAACAATTGCACTATTTTAAATTGTGTGCTCAATTCAATATGTTTCAATATGTTGTGGGTATGCCAAAGGAGAATCAGTTTCTATTTCTTCTAGCAACAAAAACATCCGTTCGACAATAATTTTCAATGATATGTGTTGTGGGCATCTTAATAATACTAGTTTCACTGGGGCGGCTTGTAATTTTATTTTTACAATTAAAACATTTCTGGGTAACATTTGTCAATCATGCTTTCAAACAAATGTGCTGTGAATATTCAACAGTGTACTACAATCAGTGATTTTATTGTTTTTTACAATAAAAATGCCACTTGGATTGCACTTTTCGATTGTGTGTTATGCGTGTGCGTTGTGATGTTATTGATTTGTTCTTCTACTAGAAAAGCACTATTGGATAGTGTCCGTCAACCATATGTTCAATTCTATGCGTTATGGGTATGCTAATGGAGAAACTTTTTTCCTTATATACAATCAAACCATTCTTGGGTAACATTTTTCAATCATGTTCTCAATTATATGTGTTTTGGGTATGCCAATGGAGAACCAGTTTCTGATTAGCAACAATAAAAAATAGTCTTTGGATAATATTTATCAATCATTTACTTAATCATGTGTGGCACATATGTCAATGGGGCGTATCAGCTTCATTGTTTTTAATGGCGCATCAGCTTCATTGTTTTTTAACTTTTATCGTGATTTCACTGTTTTGTTTTGACAACAAAAATATTGTAATTTTTGGGTCATGTTTTCAGTTAAAATCAATGTGTTGTGCGTATGTTTATACTATATAGGTGACCATTTTCTATTTTTTAACAATAAATATTAAAAACACCTGTTAGATAACAATTTTCAATCTTCTGTCTTGGGTTTGTCACTGGAACACCAGTTTTCATGGTTTCCTTGTGATTTTTTTTTTCTCTTTTAACATTTAAAACACTGTTCAGGAATGTTTTATGTTCATTTTATCCTTTGTGTTATGGGCTACCAGTTTTGTGGTTTCTTAGTAATATTTTTCTTTGGCTCTTGCAATAAAAACACCCCTGGGTAGTCATATGTCTTGGAGGCATGCCATTAGAGCGTCATTTTTCCTGGTTTTCCTTGTGATTATTTGTTTTTCAAATTTAAAATACAGTCATTGGATAGTATTTTTTTAGTCATTTAATTTTAGATTTTGAGCTTGTGAGCCTCAGGGTTCAAATACGCTTTGTTTTTGTTAGCTGCCTGGGTTCGATCTTGGATGTTGGAGTTCTCCAACAAAGGTCACACACTGGTCACATTTGCAGACAAGCCAGGTGATCCTGTGAATTGCACTCAATTAGGGGAATCACCAAAGCCCTACGAAGGGTAAAATCCCAACAGGCTCACCTCTGTGTGGTAAACAAGGAGTTTGCTCTGTCCAGTCAATTGTGTCTTGTGGGTATTTCAATGGAGTACCAGTTTTCTTTGTTTCCTTTGTGATTTTTTTCAAAACAATGAAACAACTTTATAGTAACAATTTTGAATTACATTTCGAAATATATGTCTTTTGATTATGTCAATAGAGTACCAGTTTTCTTGGTTTCCCTGTAATTTTTTTTCTTTTTTCAGAAAAGAAATACCCTTGGCTGGTATTTTTCTATAATGATTTTAATCATAGTTTTTGGGGATATGCTTGTTTCACTTGCTCTTTTGAGTATTCTGGGTACCATTTTTCATCATTTTTCTCAGCTTATTAATAATAATATTTTTGGGTTTGCTGTTGGTAATCAGAATGCTTAAGCGATAAATTTGTGCCTTGATTGTAAACAGTGATTGGGGTGATAAAGTTGGCACTAGATGCTGGTAAGGCAACTCCAGCTCCCCCTGTCGGTCCAGCATTGGGATCCAAAGGTGTAAACATCATGGCCTTTTGCAAGGAGTACAATGCCAAGACCTCAGACAAGGCTGGATATGTCATTCCTGTTGAAATTACAATATTTGATGTGAGTATTGAACTTCATGGTTTTCTTTTCAAACTCATGTCATAAATTCTATCATAATTTGAATTCAGGTTTTTTATTTCTTTTGGGTTTCAGAGCTATAGTTTAATCCATTATGGCAAACGCTCCTTCTGGAAAAACAGAGGTGAAACTGTTGGGTTTTCATTATTTGCAAGGCTGGTTTATTTCATGTGCGATCAAGATTAATCCCTGGTCAGTGGGAACACCTGGCCTCCAGGGACCAATGTGTGTGTCCAGATGGAGAATTTTTTACAGCAGCCAAGCTATAAGCTCTAACATCCTAATATGCACGGGTTGGTGTTTGAAACCCAAGCCACACCGGCTCAATAAAACCAAATCAGAAGTTATCAGTTAGTAGTAGAAAAAGGAAAAATAAATAGCAGCACTGAATTAAAATGTCAGCTATCCAGCTTTGCTGATATTTGTATCAGTCAGCTGCTTCCTTCTCCATCCAGAATACCCTCCCTATTCTTGATTTTACTGATTATGGAAGAAACCATGAAAAATTGATTGGTGGTGCTATATGGACCCCTTGATACATCTCCAATGTTAAATTACATATTTTCCCAATCTTGGCTATTTTAACTAGGCAGCATGTATGTGCATATTTTCTTTGCTGCAGCTGAGAATCGCCAGATATTAAGATTTTTTCAGTTATCTTAGATTGTCTGCATTTAAAATTTGTTTCACTACACTCACTAAAAGTTATTCCTTATTTCAATTCATTTATCAATGGTGACTTTTGTATTTCATTTTGTTTTTCAAATGTAATCTAAATCAAAAGAAACACAAGACAATCAATTCTTGGGAAAAATATCTACTCACACGTATGTTCGTTTGTTTATAGTTTTACTAACTACTTTTTGGTGTTGGACCTTGGGGTCTCTCACTGAGTCTCTTACAATTAAGTTTCAGCTTTCAGACAAGATGTTCAATCATTTTTTTTAATCTCAAATATTATTGACAAGAAGAGTTTTCTATCCTGGGTGCATTTGTTTTCAATTAATTTTATTTTTTTATATTTTTTTTGATCAATAATTATATTTTTTATATTATATAAGCATTTTTCTTGTATATTTCGTAATTTGTCTTTTTGTTTTGCTCCCATATTTCCCGTGTTGCTCATACAAGGTAAAAATGGACACATTTTTGGAGCTTAAGTAGATTTTTGTCCAGAGTGGTAGCCTGCCATTGTCAGCTGTTGCCTTGAGTCTTTAACCCCCACGACTGATTGCACTTGCATGCAGAACTTAGGCTCTGGCACTATTGATGGATATATTGGGAGATATCAGGATTTCCTATTCATAGAAACTTGCTTATTTACTGTTGTTTTAAACATTTTGCAAATATAATGGTTGATCGTGCTTGACACAGGATAAGAGCTTCACCTTCATTCTGAAGACTCCTCCAGCCTCAGTTCTCCTAAAAAAAGCTGCAGGTAATCTCTTCTAGTTTTGGTTGAAATTTTTTCTTTTCATGCATTGATTAGGTGGTATTCCTTCAACCAAGGAATGCTTCAGATAAACAAATGGATGCAGCCATATCTTAGAAGTTGCAGTTATTATTTCTTCTTTGATTGGTTGTTGTTCTGATGTAACTTATGTTAAATCTATTTGACTAAACTGCGCCTGAATTTTTATTGTGTATGTTGGTATCAAGTATCCGATGAATTTCTACTGTAACTTAGTTATTGGATTTCATTTTATACAATATATCTTGATGCTAGAACCATTTTTAACTGTACACAATGGCTTGTATCATTGCGTCATTGCTTCATGCTTATGTATTAGACATGTTTCATCTCTCGGGAAATATTTAGAAGCTCGGTAAGGATTCATCCATTCAGCAAAAAACAGAAATACACCTAAATCCATGTGAATTCAGTATGAAATTAAGCTAGCTGCCTCTATTTAGGATTCATCCATTTAGCATAAACAAAAATACAGCAGAACGAAAACAACATTTCCTTCAAGGCTGCCTTAAAAGCCAAATGAGTGCCTCAACTTACTTAGGAAAAAACTTATATGCCTGCAAAGTTGGACGGAGACAATTGAAGAGATATTACCTACTGGAAAATCGTGAAGGCAGCTTGCTGAGATGGTTCAGTGAAACAGGTATGAGATGGATGGCAGAATTCAAGTCAATTCTATGGGACTCTCCCCTGCTAAAGCTCCTTTTTGAGGTGAAGATGACACACTCCACATACCCATAGCATGGAAGCAAAGGTATCAGATGGACATGGACTCAGTATGAACAGGAGCCAGAGTTACAAATGCTCAGATGCAACCTCCCACCGAACAAAAATGCATGCAAGCTCCTGCTATGTCCTAGAGGATATGCTGATCCTTGTCTTTCCATCTGTCTTGTAAATGAAAATACGACTCTTTGCAAAAAAATGATGCAACTGGCAATCTATGATGTTATCTTTTTGTAGTTCTTTATGATCTTGGTAACCATTGATCTAGGTAACTATCGTTATATGTTACCATTGCCAAAAACACAAAAGTATCAGGTGGAACGGACTCATTATGAACAGGAGCCAGAGTTACAAATGGTCAGATGTAACTTCCCACCAAACAACAATGTATGCAAGCTTCTGCTATGTCCTAGAAGATATGCCGATCCTTGTCTTTCCATCTGTCTTCTAAATGAAAGTATGTTGTTTTGCCAAGAAAAATGATGCAACTGGCAGTCTATGATGTTATCTTTTTGTAGTTCTTTATGCTCTTGGTAACCATTGAGCTAGGTAACTATTGTTATATGTTACCATTGCCAAACACAAAGGTATCAAATGGACATGGACTCAGCATGAACATGAGCCAGAGTTACAAATGTTCAGATATAACCTCCCACCGAACAACAATGTATGCAAGCTCCTGCTATGTCCTACAAGATATGCTGATCCATATCTTTCCATCTGTCTTCTAAATATGACTCGTTGCAAAAAAATGATGCAACTTGCAGTCTATGATGCCACCTTTTTGTAGTTCTTGATGCTCTTGGTGCCCATTGATCTAGATAACTATTGTTATATGTACCATTGCCATATACACAAAGGTATCAGATGGACATGGACTCAGCATGAACAGGAGCCAGAGTTGCAAATGCTCAGATGTAACCTCCCTCAACAACAATGTATACAAGCTTCTGCAATGTCCTAGAAGATTTGCTGATCCTTGTCTTTCCATCTGTCTTCTAAATGAAAATACAGCTCTTTGCACAAAATGATGCAACTGGTAGTCTATGATATCCTTTTGTAGTTCTTAATGCTCTTTATAACCATTGATCTAGGTAACTATTGTTATATGTTACCAATGCCATAAACACACTTTCTTTCATACTTCGCCCTGTGGCCTTGCCATGGCAATCCTTAAGGGATTTTTAATTTTTTTTATGATATCACAGCTATATAAATTTACTTATCTTGTATCAAAAAAATAATCCTAAATTGTGTCTGTTCTTTGTTATAAGCCTTTGTTACTGGTTTGCTTCCCTGCAACCTTGGATTTGGGTCTGATTCATTTCGGATTCAGGTTTGGGGTTTGATGTGCTGTGGTACAAACACTTGCAAATTAAGGAATAGATTCCACATATTAATGGGAGCACTTGTAAACCTAAACTGATTGCACTAGTAAATCCAACGTTTTAGCACACACACAAGTGAGCTTAAAGAGACCAACTTTCAATTATCCTAATGACAAAGGCATATAACGAATACACTAGAAAGCCTTCTATCCAATTCATGCTAGTGGAGAGAGTTGAACCCTAATAGAAATTGTGACTTAGCCACTAAGACTAAACCAAAATGTGGTCCAGATTCTCATGTTTCATTGCATGATTCATTGCAAATAATGACACCTCAATGCATTATTCAAGACAAGTTTGCCACACATTCTCATTTTATCAAAAGAGTATTGTCAGGCTTACTTTCCATATTCACAAAGTTAGAACTTTGGGTCTTAGTGTTAAGTCCATAGAGGTACTGATTAAATTTTTCTTGTTAGATGTTTGTTTTTTTCAGTCTCATTATGTGTTAAGGTTTTTGGTGTACGTGGACCAATTTTCTCCTCCAATCTATGGCATCTCTATTGATTCACTTTCTTTCCTTAAAGAAGATGATTGCGAAGTCTGTCAAGGGTAGTATGGTATATACCAACATACATGTAGGTTGCTTGAATTTCTTCTTAATTGGCCTTATACGCTATGCTTTTCTTTAGGATTGCAGATGGCATCATCATTCAGCCTGACTTGACATATTGGTCACATAGTGTGATGATTCCCTTTAGCCAGCTGAGAGTATGCTTTCATCATTTAGGAGTTGAGACTGACCACCATGTTTTGGGGACAAGAATTTGTTTTGCCTTTTCATTCTCAAGGAGGTGAAGACAAAGGACCATTTTATTTTTCAGGTGTCGTGTACTGTTTATGAGAGCTGAGGGAGATAGTACTGTCTATATAGAGGGCCAGGAAGTTAGTTATCTACCTTCCTTCAGTTCCTAATCAGAGGTCTTATAGGGGATACCTATAATTGACACACCAATTGGATCATTCTTTAAGCCCTCTTTAGGCATATAAGAGACAACAAGTGCCACTGGATGCCTCTGATTCACATTCATATGGGGACAAATCAGATGGTTGGACCTTTTTCTTTGAGAAGCTGCCATTTTCAGATGTGTAGGTTCTTGTAGGTGACCCTAGAGTTGTCACATGGATTAGTACCTTCTTTCAACTTGCTTAGGCATTGGAGACAGTAAGCACTGATTGGATATGTCTAACCCACACATGGATGGGAACAAAATAGTGAGACCACAGTCCTTTTTGTATATTGCTACTTAAAAAACATAGTCTAAGTCTAGGTGGAGTGGATCTGTTTGGCATTGAGGGCCTTCCCGTTGTCTACATAGGTCATGGTGCATTACTAGTTCATTATTTACCACCAAGGGTTAATTGACCATGGCTGCTAGAAGTTCTTGAGGGACTAGACTTTTTCCTAGGATTGTCCAGCATGGCCTCATCAGCCCTGGACATTTCCTTATCAGTATTATTAAATCTTATATTGGCCCTTTATGGCGATAAGTGATGGACTTAAGCCTTGATAAATGCATATGACATGCTTGTCTCATGTCATTATTTACGGCTTTTGTCTTCATCATCTTACAAGAATTTTTGTACTTCGTTTTCATGATTATAGTTTAACCATTTTAAA
The DNA here is from genome assembly GCF_030272615.1 of Cryptomeria japonica. NCBI lineage: Eukaryota > Viridiplantae > Streptophyta > Pinopsida > Cupressales > Cupressaceae > Cryptomeria > Cryptomeria japonica. The sequence continues at coordinate 288,350,126 of NC_081409.1, read as the reverse complement.
TCTGCCCCATTTTTGTGTTTACACAGGATCAAAATGAAGATATATTTATTGGAATAGATGATTTTTTGTACTTAGCTTTTATGATTATAGTTTAGTGTAATGTCCCCATTTTGAAATAGGATTTAATAATAAATAATAATAATAAATTAAAACATAAAATAATAAAAATATAATATAATATAATTAAAATGTAATTAAGTTAATGAATGGTCAAAAGGCATGGAATGAAGAGTTGTGACTCTCAAAAATGAGATATAAGAGGGAGAACAGATCATTTAGAATGGGATAAAGATAAGGAAGTGACTCTTCCAAAGGGCAAGAATTATGAAGGGTTGTACTATTTCAAAGGGTGGAAATTATGATAGGTTATGTCTCTTGCCAAAGGGCATGCATGCTGAAGAGATATGACCTCTCCCTCACATGGGAAGAAGGTTCATTTGAGGAAGAGAGGAAAGGGAGATCAATTTGGAGAATAATATATTATTCTCAAAGGCAGCAATGAAAAGTGGTGACTCAGTTTTTATGAAAGGTGGTACCTCAATTCCTACAAAAGGTGGTGACTCTTCCCCCATTAAAGTATAAAGGAGAGATCATTCCGAGCATCCAAGGATCACTCACTAACCCATCAATCATCTAATCAACAATCACTTGGTCATCACCCACCAATACCTCAAATCATCCAATCAAAGGAATTCATTGAATCAATCAATCAATCATACAAATATCATTGAATTAGACAGATTAGATTGAATATTAATAATTAAATGTACAGCAGTTCAATTTAATACTATAGTTTGGTATGAGTTTTCTGTACATGACATAGTAAATAGTAATACTGTATACATATATTTATCTCTGCATACTATCGATTAACCATACATTGATGTTTATGACTGCTTATATAGCACAGTGAACATTATTTGTATCTGCTCACTACTGATAAATGATTTTCAGTTGCTTACATCTAATTATTTTATGTGAAACACATGCATAATACTGGAATTCTTTATATGTTCTGAAATTCTGAATGATTATTGAAGTCAGCCAAGGTAGAGGAAATGAGGGATTACAAGAGGGGTATGGCGATGGGGTACTCTTCTAGGTACACCACCTCATGGTGTTGACCAAATGGTGCCATGAGGCTAAGGGGGTACAAAGGGTATTGCCTTTGAGCGTTGAAGAGATGGGCTTCCAGGGCACCCTGTTGTGAATACATCTCATCCCTCTATCATGGTGAATTAAAACACCAAGGAGTTCAATCATAGGAAGTGGGAAATGGATGGCAAGACGAGGGGGAACGGGCATAGGACACCTCACTAGGTACACCACCTCATATGGATGGCATGGGCCACATGAGGCCAAGAGGGATAGTATATCCGCTCTTGGGCCTAGGGTAGAGGATCTCTAAGACACCCTATCAAGTCACCTTACCCTAGCTTCCCTACGGTTGAATCCCACCAATAAATTAGGTATATCATATGATTAAGTTATTGTTCCTCTATTCCTTTTCTTGTTTTACTTGGAAATTGTGATTTTAGGGCAAAAACTAGGGCATTTACAAAAGGGGACATTACATTTAGCCATTTTAAATCTGCCCCATTGTTGTTTTTACATCACTTTAGTGCTTGTAGTTTGCACATAGTTACGTTTTTGTTATCTTGTATACCTTTACCTGAGTAGGTCTCTATTATACTGAATGAACTCTTTGAGTTCCATTGACCTAGGTTTGGCCATTTGTGGACATTAATATAATTTATTTCTTTTTAAGCTATATCGGTTCCACTCAACTTTTATTGATCTCTTGGACTTGATTGGGTGATTCAATTGTTTTCAACCAAAACCAGCACAAATGAAATATCCAGCGTGTGACCATTGTGACTGCTTTTAATGGGCTGATATCTTGTTTCAAATTTCCACAAGCTGTGGCAATATTGGTATTTTCTTTTCTTCCCAACATATAAAACTCAATGTGGGAAATTTCAATTACATAACTAGCCTCCTGTTTGCTTCAATGTGATTTGTTCACTAGCAATAATGAAATTTAGGACTTTTGGGCTTCCAAGACAAACTATAGGATTTGGAGGGCAGTTGAATAGAATTTTGAAGTGTTGCTTCCAACTAATGCATAGCTTCTGAGACTAGCACTTCTCTAGTAGCCACAGAGATGTCCTTCCCTTGGGTTTCAAATTGTCTCTAACAGCAGCTGTGCATGGTATTGTTTGTTTGTGCTCAGAAAGTTTGTCCCTCTAGAATATACTACCCCATTTCATTCTGAAAATGGTCCGCATAAATACGCTCTAGACCCACCAGAGGGCTTTGAGATTGAATTCCACGTGGTTTTGGAGATTGAAAATTTGAAATGCAGTGTCTCTGCCTCATTGAAATAATAAAAGATCTATCGTAATTTGTACCAATGTACCCATACTGAATTTTTATGGTGTCAAAGTTTCAAGCTTTGTCTGTTGTTTTCCCAAGAGCTGGTCTTGTTGTTTCTGTCTTTGTTGCTCTTTTTGTACGTTTACAGGATCATGGAACAAGTTCTTCAAGTCACTTGTCAAAGCAGAGAAAGGAGGTTGTAGTTGAAGAAATTTGCAAAGGCAGGAGATTGGTGTACCTAATCATCAAGAATGAGTTTGGTTTGTAAAGTCTGAAATACAATGCAACGGTACACGCTACTGTGAAGAAAAGACAACATTTTCTTGCGAGGAGTGCACTCAAGAATGGGAAGGTGAGTTTCAGATGTATAACATTCTATTCCAGTTGTTAAATGTGTGTGGGAGTATGAAGTGCATGCTTCGGAGAAAGATTTTTCAAAAGTTCCAAACACATTTTGCGCTACTGTGAAGAAAAGACAACATTTCCTTGCGAGGAGTGCACTCAAGAATGGGAAGGTGAGTTTCAAATGTATAACATTCAATTCCAGTTGTTAAATGTGTGTGGGAGTATGAAGTGCATGCTTCGGAGAGAGATTTTTCAAAAGTTCCAAACACATTTTGCGCTACTGTGAAGAAAAGACAACATTTCCTTGCCAGGAGTGCACTCAAGAATGGGAAGATGAGTTTCAGATGTATGACATTCAATTCCAGTTGTTAAATGTGTGTGGGAGTATGAAGTGCATGCTTTGGAGAAAGATTTTTCAAAAGTTCCAAACACTTTTTGAGGTGAACACTTGAGAACAAAGACTCAACATTCAAAATTCATATCTAAAGGTGATTGCTTAAGCATGAAGCATACACCTCATCAAGGAGAAATTCAATCTCAAATCAATGAAGCTGGTGGAGAAGTGCACACCTAATCAAAGGTTTAAAAGTAGGGATGTCTTAATGAAAAAGACTGTTGTTAGGTGCACATCTGATGTATGGGTGCATGCTTCATGATGGAGGAATTATGAGTTTCAAATCAAATTTTACAATGCACATGAAAATGGGATTTGATTCCAAAATAAAAAAACTTAAGATCGTCTTCAAAGGTGGCACATGAGTCACAAGTGCATGCCTTATCAAAGAGGAATTCAAGTTTCAAACCAAAGTTCCAAGGCACGTTCAAAGGTGCATGCCTGAGTTTCAAGAACACACCTCATAAAGGAAGAAGTCAGTTTTAAAGTCAAGAAAGAATTCATGTTCATAGGTGTGCACCTAGAGCAGAGGCACAAACCTTACCAAAAGAAGTTTAAATTAGGCTTTGCAAATACTATATACAGATGCACATGGTGTGCAAAGTTGTGCACCTCACAAAACAGAAGAGCAAGTTTAAAATTATAATTTGAAAACACCATATGGAGATGTGCGTGGAAAGTAGAAGTAAGCCTCTTTTCTTCATTTTTTGACATCGTAGCAGGGAACATAGCACGGTTTTATCAGTAACACACAGTAGGGTTTTATCAGTATCAAGCTGATTCTTTGTGAGATTTTTAAGAGTCTTTTACAGCAGAGTCATAACCAAAAAGATATCAGTGATTGCAGCGTCCTGTTATCTTCAGAAATCTTTCTTTTTCTGTCAGTATTAAGCTTTCTTTGGAGAAAATCAGTAAAAAGAGCAGCAAACAACAGCTTTTTTCTTCCAAAAATCTCCTTTTGTAAGCTTTGCAAGCTATTTCGAGGTGAAATCAGACTTAAGCACATCGACAAAATGCTAGAGTTGAAGAAATTTCAGTTATAATTGCAATCAAATCAGACATGATAGTGTTCCATTCTTTTTTTCTTCTCTCAATAATCTTCAAAATCAAATTGAGATCAATCAAAAGAGGCTATTTGAAGATTTTCCAAGGATTCAAAGATGTGTATTTACTTTAGGGTTTCGAGAGCATTCAAGATGATGAGAGGCAAATCAACTAAGTATGTTTAAAGTCAAATAATCAAGTGGATTGTCAAAGATTCAAACTTTAGAGGATTCTGCCATGATCTAGAAAAGACTTAACCAAAATGATCCAAAGTCATATATTAAGAAGTCTATTTTTAGCCCAGACTAATAATGGTCAGCACTAATATTAGCTTTCTCTTTTTTTAAAGAGAAGAACATATGCAGAGATTTGCTATTTGTAGCCTGCACTATTTTTAGCCTAGAGTCAACTATTGTTAGATCCATCTTTAGATTCTTGTCATATGAAAGATGCAAGTTTCAAGTGTTAGTTTGTACTAATTTCAATTGATGATTGCATGGTCTTAGATTTAGTTTAGGAGAGTATTTTGTAATAAAGCTTGCATTGCATGCAGATAGTTAGTAGTTAGAGTAGAATTGTAGTTAATATATTTGATTTATTTTCATGTATTGCTTTTATAAATCTTATAAACTATGTGGTCTAAGGACATGTACCCTATGTTTTTAAGCCAATTTCGTACGGGGGTTGGTTTGGGGACATAGGGATGGGTTGGAAACATTCCCTTGCCATACTAGATTGTAAGAAAATTTCGGAAACATTTTTGAAATGTTCCCTAGGATGGCCAGGGGATGTTTGGGTTGTCTTAGGCATGGTTAGCTGTTCCTTGCAACCTAGTCAACATAAAACACAATTGGAAAAGCAAGAAGGACAACCAACAAGGAATGGCACACTCCTTTATACCAATCTGTTGACATGTCTAAAGTCACATTGCTGCAAACTCCATCCGGCCAACGCAGAATAGAATGTACTCACTGAGTATCCTATCCTCTCTTGAGATAAGGAAATCCCTAATGCTGTTTTATGTATTTGATCAAAGGGGACGACCTCAAGGTTTTGATTGTCAGGTCTTGACGGTGGGATTACTCAGTGGTTTGATGTGTTTTGCTGGAAAAACAAAGGGGACTTACAGTGATATGGATAATTGTTGGATGAGTTCCCTAAAATTCTAACAGTCTCGTTATCGATTGGTTTCAATTTGATGATACTATTTCAGCAGGACTGCGGATTCTTCTCGATAAAAAAGGGGGAAAAGGGGATAGGGAAAGAGAGGTACAGAAAGTCTAAATTATTTAACTAAGATAGCATATTAAGAAAACATACAGACATCTCCAAATAACTAGATTAAACACTATCAGCCGTTTGAGCACAATATTGTATGAATCTAGTGTGATCTTCAAGGGAATATTGAGTTTTCATGCTATTAAACACAACATCAGAACTTTAACATTCATTCAATGAGTATTCAATAACCGAAGTAAGCATGTGAAAGGGTTCAAATTAACCATGCAGAAGGAGTGACAATCAGTCAATCCTTAATGGTATGAAGTTCCATAGAAATGGGACTCGCCTAAACTCGGCGAGTCCAAGTCCGAGTCATGCTCGCTGAGTCTTTGGGACTCGGACTCGGACTCGGACTCGGACTCGGACTCATCCGAGTCTGGCACTCGCTAGACTCGCCGAGTTGGCGAGTTTGGCTCAAACTCGCCAAACTCGGCGAGTCCCGAGCTCCAAACTCGGCTACTGGTTGGGTTAATAAAATGACAAAAAATATACATTTTAAAAAGTTTTTTTTAAATGAATGGTATCGTCTTTGTTCACTACAACCTTCGCCTGAGAATGAGAAAAATTAGGGTTACAACATGTCAGCCAATAGAAAAATAACACTCGACACCTTTATTAAATAATAAGTTTTTTTGGCCTCGCAGGGCGCTGCCCCTTGACCCCACCTTGGGGGCGCTGCCCCCAAACCCCCGTCAAAAAATATGGGGGGAAACTACGTTGATAGAAGTAGGGAAAATTTAAGCTCCGAGTTTGACACTGTTTGGATCGACCAGGTAGATATAGAGGCTGAGACTGTAGCCATGGCAGAGGAGGAGCGGAGAGCACGAGCACAAACAGGAGATTCAGAGGTAGATAGTGACATGGATGTTCCTGATGTTGGTGAGCATGGCATGGTGTCATGGGGAGTGGCTATGGCTGTCGAATCATCCAGGACCTACCTTAGACACCTTCGCAGGGGGCCCGGGCCGGGGCCGGAGGGTGCAGGCTCCTCTGAGCATAGGCTTGTAGTTGTATTTACCTTTGGTATTTGTATGAAACATTTGATGATGATCATATGATGACATGGATTTTTTATTCCATGAGTTTTGTAATATTGTATACATTTGACAATATTTATATATCTATGTTTGTTATTTCCTTCAGCTACAATTTGCGTTTATGCTTATGTGATTGATGTATACTTGTGTATTTAATCAAATGAGCCGAGTTTGATGATGTTATTGTGTCTTTAAGATGTATTCAATAAAGGGTGCCTGAAACAGTTTTTAAATCTTTAAAAATCTCTAAATTTCTTGAGTTTTCACTTTCCCAAGTCCAGCCGAGTCTGGAGCCGAGTTTGACGCCGAGTCAGCCTTGTCGAGTCCAAGTCCCGTTTCTTTGGTATGAACAACGAGGATTCTATCAGATGTTTATCTAGAAAATGCTATAGAAATGAAAGAAACATAACTGAATAATTCAAATTAGTGAAGAAGGAGACCATGCACTCACAATGAAATTTGAAACAGTCCTAATTTTGCATTAAATCTTGTAAATTTCGCCAGAGCTTCAGCAACAATCCATGAACTACTTACAAAATGAGGGAAAACCAGTCCCTTTAAATAGGCTTCAAAAAATAGATGAATGGCCAAGATCTAATCTAAACAAGTGGCCCAGATTCATCCTTACAAAAGGTACCCATACCCATAAATGGAGGGTAAATATCAGCAACTACCCCAAAGGGAGCAATAACTACCTAAAAGGTAATTCAAACCTATCCAAGATAATTCAAAAAGTGCACACACAAAGTTTTAAAGTTTACAGTTGACTTGGAAGTCAAATATGACCCTTTGGCCAAAAAGTGCACTTTTCAAAATTTAAAAGGAAAAAAGCACTTTAGGAAAACACTTTTTCTTTTCCAGCTTCATATCCTTTTTCCAGGAATTCATCTTCACCATGCAAATATTCTTGCCAAAGGTCTCGACTTGCTGCACGTTCTTCGCGAACATACTCCTGGAACCTGATGCACAATTGGAATAGCAAACTGAAAGGAGGCATAGGAGGATGACGAATCTTATACTGCATGCCCTCGTGGTAACGGTCCACGTGTTTCAAACCATCTTTCCAGCTAGAACGATTACGCTCGAAGCACAACATATCTGAATGGAATTGACCGGCAAAACTCAGGTCCTTAGCGGAATAGGTGATCCTATCCGTCCCCAATCTTTCCTCCCAGTCTGGCTGTATCACATCATCAGATAGGTCATTTCGCCACCCCGAAACCATTGATTGGAGGATTGTCTTGCCAAGTTTCTGCATGCCTTTCAGAATTGCCTCACATGTATCGTGTTCTTTATCAATGATTTCCTTTGTGTCATTCTTCATAGTGATAGTCCAGTACCATTCTTTGAAAACGCTGATATCATGGGGGTCCAGGATGTCGGAGAGTGTAGGGATCTGTGCTTGGGTTCAAAAGAGATCTCTTACAAGGGGAAGAGTTGTGGCAGCTACCTCATGGATTTTGAGGGATTCCCTTTTTACCTCTAGTAGCTTGACCAAAGTGGTCTCTCGATGGTGGGCCATCTCTTTTACTTCTTCAAGGATTCGTTCTCCCCTTCCTTTGATGCCTTGTATCCATTCCTTGACGGTCCTTGCGGTGTCTCGTACCCCTTCAAATTCTGTCGTGGTTCTTTGTGCTAATGTTGTCGGGGGAATATGGGATTCAGGGGCATTATGCAATGGTCTCAGGAGCTGGTCAATGTACCCCTTGGTCTACTCAGCATGAACTCGATACATGTTATTTTCAGCTGTTATCTCTTCGAGTTGCCTGAGCATGTTCTATACTGAATCCTTGAATTCCTCCCTTTCCCGCGCCTTAGTGGCTCGTCCGATGGGGACAGTTGTGATGCTATAATCAGCCAGTGTTATCTGATCTGCTGGCTTGTCTACAGGTGGGGTGGCAATATGAAGGGTACTGTTTCTTTGCTCATCCTTGGTTATCCTGGAATATGCCTTGGGCTTTTTCTTCCCCTTGGCCTTGGCTTGGTCTATGCGCGAGAAGATGTCCTCCAAATCTATGGGTGGCTTGGTGGTGGCCTTGCGCTGAGCTTGAGCAATTAACCATTCTTGAGGTACAGTCTGGGCTGATGCTATGGTTAAATTGGCACTCTGTTCTTTGATGTTTTCAGCCGGCTCATCGCATATTTGCAGCTGTTCCGTTACAGGAGTAGAGGAAGTGTCAAGTTCCTTTCTCGCAGCCGAATTTTTTCCCACTTCACTGAACAACTGCCTAGTATTTTCATGTGATGGTTGTTCCTCAGTCTTTTCAGGCTCGCAGGTCTCATCTGTCCTTTGCTCTCCTTCAACAGTAGAGTCATCCTTGGTAGTATTATGGAGCAGCAATTCATGGTGGCTCTGCTGGGTGGGTTCATGCAATTCAATCCCCTAGGTGGATGGAATCTCTCCTTCCTCAACTTGGTTAACAGGTTTGGTTGATTCAATGGCCTTATCTCGGCATCCAGCACGTCGGGTGCAGGAGGATCATCAGCTCCAAATGCGTCAATATCACTCTGGGAAGGCAGAGCAGGTATATAATCTAGTTCAACTACATCATCAGATGAACTAGGGTCTTTTAGTGATGAAGTGACCTCTGGTCTCCTAATAGGGATCTTTTCCCTTGTTCTTTTGGATGTCCGAGTTCCTCTGCTGGCCTTAGCCTTCTTCCTTTTCTCGGGCTTTTCGATTTCTTCCTTAGGTGCACTAGAAGTTCCCTCATCTTCGGAGGACTGAGAATCAAGGTTACCCATCAAGTGGTAGGTGAACTGGACACCCTCATGAATTAGTCGCTCAATCTGCTGGTGCAACCACTGGTCAGTATATCTTTCTGGGGCTGCCATAACCGTCTCAAAATCAGTGATTGGATCTTGCAACCAATCGATGCCTGGCAAAAGATGTCTTACTGCCTCAAATTCCCGGACTTGTAGGCAATTTCTTGAATCTGTTAGTTGATCTGGGACCCAGCGGTATTCATAGAGTCGCATTTGCTGCACACTCAGCCTCGAATATTCACGCCTTCAGACCTCATAGTCATCAGAGCAGTTCTTTTAATAATCTTCAACTGATTCTTTTGCTCTGTATCGCCTACCATAGGCCCTCTTTGCCAGGTTGTCGTGATCAAAGCTTTTCCTTGGAAAATGCTCTTGTAAGCTGTAGGAGGCTAGTTCTGCAAAGGATTCCTCTGCCTGGGATGGGTTCTTTAGATGGACATCTTGGTTACCTATAATCATAGGGAATGCGAATCTAGACTGCTTCCTGTCTCTGAGTAAGCTGTTCACCGGATGTGACTGCCTTGCGACTTCCAAAAGAACTATCTTGTCGGTTGGGTACCACGGAAGTTGGAAAGGAGCACCCTCAAAGCCAACTATCCGGATGTAGGAGAACCTTGGGAATTGGATGAACCAGGCACCATACCTCTGTACTAGAATAGTAGCTTGCTTTGAGAGCCTTATGTGTAATCCTCCTTGCATCAGCCTGACCAAGCACATTGTGAAGGCGTCATTGACGCACTCATATTGACCAACTGCATAGGTAGAGCTGTTCTTTTCCCTTTGAGCTATGTCCTGATAGTGTAGCTGTGGATAACAATCGTATACCTTCCCCTGATCAGGCCCATTCCCAATTTCACCTTTCATGATTAAACCTGGCAGGGGCTGGTTTCTGGCGAACATGTAGACCAAATAGGATGCCATAGTGAAGTACTTCTTTGCCTCAAGCTTGATTAGTTGGGTGTGGATGTTGTCGCTTATGATCTGGGCCCAGTCAAACTTGGATTTCCCAACGAAGACCTGCCCTGTGAAGTAGAACATCCATTCCTCAAAGTAGTTGGATTGGGGAAGTCCCATAATCCTGCTAAGCAATGTGACCATGTCCCCATGCTCGTTGTGAAAGTCGCTTCTAGGGGTCTTTTTCCCGATCTTGACGCTTGGAGGTCTTCTCTCCTTGTACTACTCTTCATTTATCAGTGTTCTGCATCTGGCGGGGTTCATATCATACGCTCTCTGCGCTTCCTCTATAGTTGTTGCTATAGGGTTGTTCGGGAAGGGAATGTCAAATGCGTCTCCAATGGCTTCAGGATTGAAGTTAGCGAGGACCATGTTCTCGAGGAGCACCAATCTGGAGTTTGGTTGGTAGTGCCGGGCAACCTCTACTACTAGCTCATAGTTTTGCACTGCCGGGGGAAATCCTGTTGCCTGGGCAATGCTGCTTTCCATCATCCGCCTAGGCTTGCCATAGGCATTAGGGGAGAAAACTCGGTTTCTAAAATCTTGAATATCAATATGGCCCAGGTCAATATCACCGACATTCTCCTAGACACTTTGAACTTTCGATACCCTCAGTCCCCCTCTCTGATACTGATACTTCATCCTTTCGACTCTGCGAGGGATATCTGATTTGGACGCTTGTGATGTCTCGGCTACAATAGGTTTCTTTGATGATTCTACTGCCGATTTAGGCATTTATCCTGCATAGTCGGATGCAGATTACGAGGCAATACAAAGGAACTAAAGCGGGTTAGATAAAGGATATGCCAGCATACAAGGATCAACTTGAAAACCGAACTTAAAGGACAACACGACACCTTAGCTAAAAAGCTTAATTGATTTAAACATGAATAGTTATGAAGCTTTTGATTGCGAATTTATACTTAGGCATTTAGGATCAAATTTCAAAATGGACGATGCTTTAAAATCTTCCTAAGTCTGAAAATGCGTTTTCTAGCTGATTCCTAAGAACAAACTCTATTTTAATTGCCTTGTAACGTCTTATAAATGGAAATAGATGCGGTTTCAAATTTAATCGGTTTAATTCATTTTGCACATACATCTATCCGATTTTGCAAATATTTCAAACGATTTAGAGAGAGAGGCGAAGCACACTTACTTGGCCAAAATGAATGGCGTGAATCTGCACAACCTACCTTGCAAGAATGATTTCCTTTGGATTTGAAAAATGATGCCTCTTATGCCTTGCGTTTTGCGAAGACAAACTCACAATTTGTAAATTTGGAATGGGAAAATTCTTGCAATTTCAAATTTCAATGGCTAACTCCCATTCGTGATTTTCGCGCCTAGGGCTCGGAGGGAAAAATGCAGTCTTTAGAAACTTAGAATTTAGCAACTCGCCTTGGGTGGATTTTTCGGTGATTTACTTCAGAGTGATTTACCTTGTGCGTTTTTCGGAGAAAAAGGGGGGTTTTAGTGTTGCAAAGATTGAAAACCCGTGGTGCGACTTTACCTTAACTGCGATTTTGAACCTTGCGTGCTTTTGCAAGACTTTATACTTTATCGCGATTTACCCTAACTTCGGGTTTTCAGACGCTTTCGCAAGTGTTATATGCTTAAAACTGATCCCTTAGATCGCGATTTTCGGGGATTAAGATGATTTCACAAGGTTTGTGAAAATTGCGATTTTCTCTTATAATGCAAACTGCGATCTTTGGGTTTACCCTTCAAACTTTACGCCATTTCCCCTTCATGCGATTTTCGGTGATTTCACAGGTTTTTCAAACTTGGTTTTGACCTTCTCGCGTTTCATCTCCTAAATGCGAACTTCGGCAAAATGGGAGGGGATTTCAAGTTTTACTTTACAAACTTCGGCACTTTGGAGCATTTTGCTAAGTTTGGCAATTTGATGCACTTTTCCAACTTCACACTTTTAACTTATAATGCCATTTTCGGGGGTTTGACCCATTTTGAAAACTTCGGCACTTTTAGTGCACTTTTCAAACTTCGCAATTTCACAATTGCCCTACAAATTGCGATTTTCGGTGAACTGGAGAGTTTTGCAAGCTTTTACTTTCACGCACTTTTCCTTGTATGGTGAATTTCGGACTTTGGATGGGTTTTGCAAGTTTTATAAACTTAATACCTTTCTATCACTTCTCCAAATCGCGCCTTTCGGCGATTTTAAGTGTTTTGAAAACTCGCACTTAAACTTCTCGCATTTCTCCCTTTAAATGCGAACTTCGGTGATCTGATTGCGTTTGCAAGTTTTACTTTCACGCACTTTCTTTCTAAATCGCAAACTTCGGCATTTTAGTGGGTTTTCAAACTTCGGTGGTTGGGGCCATTTTGCCAATTTCAGGGATTTGGTGGCTTTTGCCAACTTTTTAACTTTAACGTTTTCACATAAAGTGCGATTTTCGGGGTTTAATGGCACTTTGCCAACTTCAACTTTTTTGCACTTGCACCTTAAAGTGCGATTTTTGGCGATTGGACCCATTTTGAAAACTTCGGCACTTTAGTGGCTTTTGCCAACTTTGCAATTTTAACTTTTCTACGTTTTCACTAAAAAGTGCGAATTTCGGCACTTTCATGCATTTTGCCAATTTTGGCACTTTAGAGGCACTTGCAAGGTTTTCGCCCTTTTACCCTCCAGCTGGCGAAAATCGCCATTTTCATCCATCTTGCAAACTTTCAAAACATCATGTAATTCTTCCTTGGTGCGAATTTCAGGATTCAGAGGAGGTTTTGAAAAATTTATACTTTTGCATCCTCTTATCTCTCCTATATCCTCTTATGAAAATCGGCGTCTTCGGTTCCTCATGCGACCTTCAGATGCTGTATCCTTTTACTTGGCGAACTTCGCCAGTTTCTATCATTCCAAGCCTATCTCAGGCGATTTTACAAGCTTAAACAATCTCTTGGAATTTTCACGCCTGAAGGCTCAACTGACCTCATGGATTCACAAGCTCCTCCGATCATAACATCATCATCTCATGGACTGATTACGGGCTCGCTCAAAAAGACGCGAGACACTCTGCGCGGAACTCAACAGGGAGAAGACGGAAAGGCCCAAAAAAGGAAAGGGTACCCTGTCAGCAACAAGGAGCGTGTGCAACGCACAACACAACCCTAAACCTAAAAAAGCCCCATTGACAACTAAAAACCAAAAACAAACTTATTTTGCCATTTTCCATATTGTGAAGAACAAGACAAAGAAGGAGAATAGTTGTGAGAAGAGAAAAGAACAATAGTGACGAGAAGGCAAGAGAATAAAAATTACATCTTTAAATTTAAAAACAATAAAATTATGAAAAATGGTATACACCTTGAAGTTTGTAGTGGTCTCAACTATTGCCCCTAGAACTTGTGATGGGCAATAGTGAGGGGCAATAGTTGAGACCTCATGGATTCACAAGCTCCTCCGATCATAACATCATCATCTCATGGACTGATTACGGGCTCGCTCAAAAGGACGCGAGACACTTTGCGCGGAACTCAACAAGGCGAAGACGGAAAGGCCCAAAAAAGGAAAGGGGACTCTATCAGCAACAAGGAGCGTGTGCAATGCACAACACAACCCTAAACCTAAAAAAGCCTCATTGACAACTAAAAACCAAAAACAAACTTATTTTGCCATTTTCCATATTGTGAAGAACAAGACAAAGAAGGAGAATAGTTGTGAGAAGAGAAAAGAACAATAGTGACGAGAAGGCAAGAGAACAGAAATTACATCATTAAATTTAAAAACAATAAAATTATGAAAAATGGTATACACCTTGAAGTTTGTAGTCGTCTCAACTATTGCCCCTAGAACTTGTGATGGGCAATGTCCCTTGACCATGTTGGGGGTGTTTCTCCCCAAGCACTGCCATTTGACGGTGACCCTACTTACAACTTCATATAGTCAATCAACAGGAATAGGCTTATCTTTTGATGATTGGAGAAGTTAGTGGTTGTGCTGCGACTTTAATATTGATAGAGTCTAAAGTATTGTCAGATTCCAACTACATGTTGGGATGTTGATCCAAAGATGCCACATAGGTTGATGAGGAGGAGACACAAGAAGGATTGGTTGGGGTTCCATTGAATGAAGCAGTTCCTCAATTGTGGCAATGACTTAAAGACTGAGAATCTGATTTTGATGAAATGTTAGTAGTTGTTGATTGGCAGAAGCAGCATATTCTCTATGTTTTTGTCATTTTGTAGTTGAAACTTGCAGCGCACTTTACTGCAAATTTTATACTATATATATATGGGTAGTGATAATGAAAGCAATTGGATTTTGTTAATTTGTTTGTCAACTCTCATTTGAAATCTTAATTCAACTCTAATGTTATGTATTAAGGTTCTATAATGTATATGATAAATGCCTTATCAATGTTATCATATGAATATTTGAAATTTTGTATATTTTCAAATTTTCCCTTTTTATAAATGCCTACCCCATGCCATCCCTGTCTTGGAAACTTGGGGTAACATGGCTTATAAATAAGTGCCATTTGCATAATATTATTCATTATAGTTTAGAATTGATTATTCATTCAATATAATTTAGTAATACCTAACTTGCTTTTAAATTGCTTCTGAGATGTTTAATATTATTTTTTATGTTTGCTGAGATATATTGAATTACTTTTAGTGAGTTTAAAAGCTTTGTATTGTAGGTTTGCTTGAAGTTGGATATTATAGCTTTAATTTTATTTATGCATTCTTGTGTATTGTTTAAACCTATTCAATCTTTATGTATATTGGTCTTTGTATTTAGTTGAACAACATAAGTGTGTAGTAATTGTAGTTCTTTGTTTTCAAGGAAAAAGAAAAACAATCTTTTATTTTTAGTTGAATTGCTGAATTGCCTTTTGCCCTTGGTGAATCCAAAAATATGCACCCTTAGTATTATTCAACATGGGCATGATCCACCCTAAAAAACTTACAAGTTGTAAATAGCAAGTACATAGTGTTCAGAATCCAGATTTGGTTAGTTATTGTTTACAAGGAGCTTCTGCATCTAATTTGAAAAATAATTTATTCAATACATGTTGTTCTGTTTTGTATCACGTTGAAAGGTGCAAACCTGAAAAATGATCTCACTGTACATGTTTTGTTTTATATTATGCTGAAAGGTGCAAACTCAACAAGATCTATAGTTCAGCTGGGTTGCTTTTGTTTTTGAATAGGCTATAAATGCAGGGATTGAAATTTGAGGTTCTTGACTTTAGTTATGGCTGGGAGGCTTTAATGAATTAAACTTATGCTTTTATATTTAGGTTGTCATTGTTTACAAGGAGATTCCCCATCTAAGTTGAAAAATAGTTTTACTATACATGCTGTTCTATTTTGTATCACATTGAAAGGTGCAAATTTGAAAAACGATTTTACTGTACATGTTTTATTTTATATCACTCTGAAAGCTGCAAACTCAAATGCTAACAAGATCTATTGATTCGTCTGAGTTGCTTTTGTTTTTGAATAGGCTAGAAACACGGATTGAAATTTGAGGTTCTTGACCTTAGTTATGGCTAGGAGGCTTTTAAGAATTAAACTTATGCGTTTATTTTTCCTACCCCTCGTGTGTGTTTGCTCATGCATGCATGTGGTTTAAAATAGAGTTAAACCATGGTAATTGTAGGTTGCAAAATATCTTATATAAATCAGTGCATCAAAACTGTTCATTTAACATTCAACAAAATTCTTCTTTTTATTGTTTACAGATATCTACAAGAGATTATAGGCAATGGTTTCAGGATTTAACACATTGAACTGTGTATAATTTAGGATGTTTGTTTCTAGTCTTCTAGGTAAATGGACCTCTCTAATGGGGATTTTTGATGAGTTAAACATATGCATTTTTTTTTCCTTCCCCTCGTGTGTTTGCTCATGCATGCATATCTTAAAATAGATATAAAGCATGTTAATTGTAGGTTGCAAAATGTCTTCTCTAAATCAGTGCATCGCAACAGTCCATTTATCATTCAACAAAGTTCTTTTTATTGTTTGTAGATATCTACAAGATATTTGTGCACAATGGCTGCAGGGTTTTAACACATTGATTGGTGTCTATTATAGGGTGTTTGTTTCTAGTGTTCTAGGTAAATGAACATTTCTAACTTTTGGAACTTGATTTATGTACATATTTGCTAAGTCCTATTGTCAATTTGATATGTAGTGATAAACTCGCTACTATTCCTCTCTTGCTGTGAATTTGATAATGTTTCATGATATTATGTTATCATTTGAATAATGATAACTATCTGCTTGTCATTAACCCTTTATTTTAATATCTCAAATATTTATGAAGTTAAACAACCATAACAAGTGCTTCCAGAAGAGATATTAGAGCCAATTCACCATTCAATGATTTAGCCTGACTGGTAGGTTCTTCTGTTTGCTCCCTGGTAGGCTACTAATAGTAGATTCATTCTTATTAAGACAAACTATCAGAGGATCTATACTGACTGGGAAAAAAATTGCTGCTTTGGAATGAAGCTATAAAGTGACACCTAATATCCTCAGTATTGTTAACTTGGAAAACACTGGATTCATAGAACTTGATATAAATTGAATTACATCAGCAAGAAATATAAACAGGGAGAGCCTTAAATCTTCTCAAAAAGCCATGTATGCATATCCACTGGTCGAAAGAGAAACTGTGGACCGTATTCCACCTGTTCGACTTAGTCTACACCTTCTTTGCTATAGTGGTAATTTGAGGTTTAAACCACATGATTGGCCATAGGCCCATAACTTTTGAACTTAATGGAATGTTCCTTGCAATAGTGGAAGATTGTCAAGGTAAATGGCAGCAGTCTCAAATTAGGTCTCGGTTTGCTTACGCAGAGCATCTACTTATTTGGAACATGTGAGTTGGTAACCTTCAATTTCTAGAGGCCAGGCTTCACTACGGGTTGCACGTTTTTTCTGGTTTGAGCCAGAATTTGGAATGCAACTACCTTATTTTCCAGAGGAGCAGCTTAGCTTCATTTGAGTTTTCTTTCTCTGTTATAGCCACATGGTGATTGCATCCATTACCCACTCATAATGACGAGTTTGTTTATATTCCATTTCATAGATTCCATTTATTTTTATTTTTCAAGATTAAGATCAGAGAGTTTAAATTGTTTATCCCCATCAACACACAAACAAGTCTTTATCACTGGACAATTCCTTTACTAAATGAAATTTTCATAATTGTTTCTTTCTCCATTCAATACCATAGAGGTCATACATTGGAGTGTTGATGAAAGGAAATTCGCAGCCATAATAAATTATTTTTACATAACACCACGAGAGAAAAATATGCAAACAAGTATTCAGAATCCACAATGCAAAATAATTGACAAACATACCAACAAGATGACACAATGTAATGTCCCCATTTTTTTCCAGTGATGGCTCAAGAATCTTAGATTTGCCTGTTAGCCGTCTCCGTAGGCAAATGATGGGGTTAGGAGATGTTTGGTTCACCAGGAGGAGCTATACTTAGCCAGTTTTGGAGCTTGGTGAAGACTTATTCAATAAAGTTTATAATAAAAGCTTATAAAAGCTTATAAGAGTTTATAAGTTAACTTTTTTCTATTATTAGAAAATTTTAATAAAAGTAACTTTATAATATTATATCTTCATTTTCCCCCTTAGCTCAATTCCCTAGGCAAGTGTTATAACTTAAAAAGTGGTCAATTAATCATGAGAGAGCAACCCTCAAGGTGGGCGAACTTTAATGAGGAGAAAAGATTCCAAGGAATCTTCTTTTGATGCCTTTAGGGGTCCAATTTGCTTAAGGAGGCATAGTACATACATTTTGGGGCATTCTTGATTATTGATTTTGCTTCCAATTTGGAGAATTACAGGTCTGCAACCAGCATGATTCAGCTTGGCAGCCATTGGAGGATGAGAACCCTCCTGAATTTGGGAAGTGTGGACGAAACCCCATACCTCTGGCTCTTGTACGACAGCATTGGGATTAGAAATTGGGTGTTAGAAGTGGCAATCAGCAGGAGAATTCACATTTGCAGCTTTGGCAGGGTTGAACCTACACATCAGAGCACATTTCAAACAATTTCAGCAGGTTGTGGCATCCAAAGTATAAAATTGCACCACCCAGGGCCAGCCGTACCATTCCTTCTTGCCTGGGGTTTTACAGATTATAAATTGGAGGGTTTTACACCTTGTTTTTTGTGCAAATTTCATTGTCAGCATTAGGAATGAAGAGAAAAATCATTCTTTCAGGGTTTTGAGGTCATTGGAGAGAGATATGAGCAAATCAGTGGGGAAAATTGACCAAATTTGGTGAAGTCTCCTGGGGACCTGAAGGAAATAGCAGCAGATTGGTCTATTTGTGTTAGATTTGTTTTTGGTAATTATTAGTTAGAGGAATAAAACTCTTTGGAGCAGTTAGGACACATTGGTAGCTCCTGTAGCAGCATCTGGACTCATTTAAGCTAATAAAGCAGCCCTCCAGGCAAGGCGTTGGACCCCTGGTAGGCCAATTTTGGCATATCATTGTTGAATTCTACTATTTATCGGCATTTGTTAATTGCTGTTAGAAAATCAGTTAAACTGAAATTTAATTTGAGTCATTAATTTATGTTTTATTATTGTTATTCAATTGCATTGTTTGAATTCCAAGGCATATACATTGCAAAAACACAAAAAAAGCATAAAACCACAAAAACAAACATTTTAAACCAAACTTCCCTACCACTGGCCAAAGAAATCAGAATCAGAAAACTAAATCAGTTTGCTATATTCAGTAGTTGGCATCTTTCACACAAGATGTATTATTTCATGAACAAAGGTTACAATATAGTATATACTTTAGTCTCCATGAATACTTTTGAAACATCAAGCTCTCTAACTACACTACAAGTGAACAAGCAAATGAGAATCATATAAACACACATGTTAATCAATGCTTCCTCTGCTCACATATGCAACTTACCAGAGATGTCCAATCCAATCTTAAGTAAATGTTAAATAATCTAATTTCCAGTTAGGTTAATACCATAATTTGACTCTTAACAACAGTCTTGGAGTTACTCCGATAACTATGAACTTTTACATGCCACTATTGGTGACCATTTTCAGATCTTTTTCTAGCTTAGGCTATGCTATTGATTTTCTTCTCTAGAACTAAAGAAAAAGAAATTCTAATATATGAATCCATAATCTCTGATAGTGATTAACTGTCCATCTTCTGCTGAGCCACCAGGTGCTTGATCAAGACTTAACTTTTTCAAACTTTTTGCAAGAGGTTTCTACTGGATTCCAGCCTTAGGGCCTTCTTACTAGTATATAGTCTATAATAGTAGTAGAAAACATCTTTAGTAAGTCATGATTTAGTTCTATTAATTGCCACTTGGCCTAGTTGGCAATCCAATCTGTATCCAATTGCCAATTTTTTCCTCTGATTCGTGGCACAATTCTGGAGCCAGCCAGTTATCTTCTTTGATTGCTGGCACAATTCCCGATGATGGCTTTAGCACAAATAAACTGTCATTTTTTTCATCTGTTTTTTCAATTTTCTTGTAAAATATTTGTTTTTTAAAATTTCCATCAAAACCTAATTTTTACATTGCAGATTTGGATTTTTTGGAAGTGACTAGACATTGGATTTACTAGGTTGCAACTTAAGGGTACTCATTCATCACCAAATATCGATTCCATTCTCATTTAGTTAAGGTCTAATAATTGCTTTATCACATCAACACTTGTGTTTTTTGAAGGGTTTAAAGCTTGGTTGAAATCAATAAAACTATGAAAAATGGCATGTGTCATGAATATCCAAGTAGCCTCTAAGGCCTTAATTTGGTCTTGGTGCCAAGGGTTCCACCTTTTGACCCCACCTTGTATGACAATAGGGAACATGCTTGGGGCACTAGCCACAAACTTTGTTAGGGCTGCTGGCCCTGGACCCTCACTACAGTTTTTAAAAGAACAAAGTAGTTTTTCTTCTTGGTCAATGTGAATGGAAAAGCAGCATTTTCCCTTTTATTTTCTTAATTTTTATGAATAATTTTTTGAGTCCCAAATAATTGAAAAATTCTTTATCTTTTGGTTTGTTGAGTCAATTATGAGAAAGAATTTTGCTACTACGATATGTACCCTATTGTGAATAGCAGCTATGTTACACTAAGTTTCAAGGATGGAGACAGCAGGAGATTGGGGTATGCTTTTTGAGGTCAAATTTTTTTGAAGGCCATTTTATAGGGGACAGTATAGGACAACTATTAAAAAATATAGGAAATTAAAAAAATTCATATGATAATATTGATAAGGCATTCATCATATACATTATATGTTGATGTTTGTAGCTAGGTCGGATCCCTTCTAGGGCCGACCTAGTACTCTTGGCAATTAAGTGGCCTGTCGGCCTTAGGCTTATTATTGATTCAATTTGACTTTGTGTAAGTCTGGCCCTAATTGGGTATCATATGTAACTTGTAATTGTGATTAGACAAGACCTATATGTAACTTGTAGGTCTGATCCTTCTTGGCGCCAAAATCAATAAGGCCGACCTAAGGCCTATTAAGTGGCATTGACTCATATATATACAAGTTGATTCGTAACCATTCAAATATACATTCAACTCATCCTCACTCAGCGAATTCAGCAGTGATCGACAAATTGCTTCCTAAGGTCAGCGAACTCGGCATTGATCAGCGAATTGCTTCCAAAGATAGTGAACCATCTTGCAATGACAGCGAACAGGTTTCTAGAGACAGCAAACTGTCCTCAAGGTCAGCGAACTTTATCTATTGGACAGCGAACCCCATTTCAGGGAAGCGAACCTGCAGCAAACATCTCCTGTCCTTGATCAGCATTCATATCTTGCAGATAAGTTCTGATATTGCTGTATATACCCTAACCTGAGTGCTTCAAGTGTTGAAGCGGTTTTGTAAAAGACTCATGCTGATTTGTCTAATAGAGATCTGAGATTAATTGCTGGGTTTTTTCACCTCCAAGAGGGAGGTTTTCCCAGGGTATCTTGATGTTCTTTGTGTTCCTATTTTTGTTTTTCCTGCTATTGCTCTTTGTCTGATCTAAAATTAACATCATAGAACCTTAATATTTAACATTAAAGTTGAATTGAGATTTCCCATGATAGTCGACCAACAAATTAACAAAATTTAACTGCTTTTATTGTCAATGTGCATATATATCATATAAAAAATACAACAAAATGTTCAAAGGCTTCAAGTTTTAACTAGGAAATGACAAAAACATAGAAAATATGTTGGTGCCCCTTATTAGCATCAGTTAACTCTACATCAAAATTATGTTTACTCCTCATCAACCTATGTGATATCGTCAAAATCAATATTGCAATGTGTGGCTAGAGTCTAACAATACTTAAGAGTCTTGATCTTGAAGTCACAAATCACTATGCATGGCCACCAACTTCTACAATCATTCATAGGTAAGCAAGCCTATTCCTCTTGATTGAATTTATGAAGTGGTAAGTGGGTTGAAGGGTAGCGGCCCCACCACTAAGCCTAAATTAAAGCCTTTGAGAATACACAAACCTTCAAGGCTTATGCCATTTCTTGTAATTTTGTTTCTTTTAGGTTAATGATGTAGTTTTGATGCTCTCTTGCCTTCTTATTTCTGTTCTCTTCTCTTCTCACAATTGTTCTCCATTGTTGTCTTCTTTGCAATATGGAAAATGGCAAAATGAGTTTGTTTTTTTACTTTTAGTTGAGAGTTTCTTTTCTATGTTTAAGGTTGGTGTAAAGGGTGGAGGGGTATGTGGACCTCCAATCCCTTTTTTTTGTTAGTTTTGTGTTTTTTTAAAAACAACTGCATTTTATTTTGATTGGGTTGTAGAGGATAGCTAGCTGTCCTGCGGATGGTTAGAGGGTGCTGTCTTGGGGACAGCTATCTGTTCCTTCCCATAACTTCAAAAAATGTAGGGTGTTTCGGAAACATTTCCAAATTTTTTTGATGATAGGGGATGGTAGGGGGACATATCTGATCTATTCACACATCCTTGAAATGCCCCCTATAGGAAACATACCTAAAAACATAATGGACATGTTCGCCTAGGGTACATAGGTTAGCAAGGATGGGGATGAAAGAGGTGTTAACTAATTCAATACCAAGGGTTTTCTATACAATTTTCAGTTGAATAGGTAGAGTTGACGTGTTTTTTATGACTGCGTCTAACACAGAATAAAGTCACCAATGGTCACCTTATCCTCTCTTGAACAAGATTAGCCCGTATGTTAGGATTACTTAAAGTTCAAACGGCTAAATCCCAAGGTTCATTCAGTGTGTGGATGTGACTCAGTTGTTTGATGGGTTTGCTGATAACCCAAGGGGCCTTACGTATGTTGAAGAAACTTATGCAAGCTCAAGGATTTTTGTACGGATGATTTGTAATGAAGGCTCTAGTTTTAGATCTTTTGGATTTTGAGTTATGCAGAAAGTAAATAGGAATAGGGCAGAGGAAAACTAGACTAAAAGTAATCTAATCCTATGAACAAGGAGATGGGATAACTTGCGCAAAATCCAACCACGCTTCGCTTTGCCAGCAATGCACAACTACACGAAGGTGGTGCAATCTTCAGAGGGTGTGTTAAAGATTTTCAAATCATCAAGAGAAACTATCAAATCGAACAATCTCTCCTGATAATCGAAGTTAAACATACACATATAACGGAGGCTCAGGCTAACTTTGCACGGTATGCAACAATCAGCTGCACACCAAAAGTATGAGCACGAATTTTGCAACAAGCGATCCTATCAAATCCAGTTCGTCTAATAGCATGAAAGCAAATCTAATCTATGAAGAGAATGAGACCATGCGAGCTCCGAAACAACACAAGAACACACCAACAATTGAACAATGTATTAAGTGTTTGCTTCAAAAACTCTTAGCAACAATCTCTGACGATAGTCTCTCCTGATTACAAATGAGGGGGGTCACCCCCTTATATAGGCCTCAAGCCATGATTACATGCAAAAACCCGAATTAGGGTTTGCCCTAAAGATTCCCCACTCATGGTGCAACAAGGTGGGAATCGGCAATTAATAACCCATTACGCCCATTTACAATAAATTTAAAAGAGCCTAAAATAGCTCCCATTAGCACATTAAATGTGCCCCATGATGATGATTATGCCCAGAATATAATTGACGCCATCATAAATGCCCATCACTCTCCAAGTGACAACGACATGCACGAAGAATCTGTCATAAAACCATAATGAGGAGGCGACATGCAAGAAGATTCCCTATCCGGTGGTAGCATGCGTTGATTGGTCCCACGCCTAGTCAATATTCCTTCAGCAATAAGTTCGCCATCACTATTCAGTCAAAAGACTTTCGTCCAAAAATGGACGATCATTATCTCGTTCATTTATGGCGTATGCAATGAATCTACCGACGACAGCCTCCAGTTCTCCGATGGAGACACTTGGCACATTCTCAATGTTGAATTCCATCAAGGCAATTTCCTCTTCGCTTCTGGAAAAGAAGCTTTCCCACTCTGCCATGACTTCCTGCGTTTTCTTCATCATATCGAAGAATGAAGAAACATTTGCAAAATGTTCCTTAGGGAATGAACCGACGAAGAAGAAATTGTGCAACTGGGATTTCAAGGAGTTAACCGTTATTCCTCCGTCACTGAGTTTCCTTGAAAATAAAGCTTCCATGGCACCAAGGATTTCTTCCTGTATCCCTCTGATAGACTCCTTCAAGGTGATGGAATCAATGCTGAATTTGTCAAGGGTGTTCTTTCCTGAACAGATGGCGTAGAACCATTGGGGAAAGTCATAGGCTTCATTCTCTTGGATCACTTTCCCGTCCACCAGAGTTTGCCTTGGAGTTTTCGTCAGAGCCCTGAGCCGGGAAATGGTTAAGTCTTGGTAAACATCTACATCCTCCCATAGTCCTTCTGCTGTCTCTAATTTGCTTAGGAGGGCCACGAACCTCGAATGAAGTTGAGCTAGATCCTCAACGAATTTTCCTACCTCAGCATAGACATCCTCTACCCATTCTCGGGAATTTTGTGCCATTGCTCTAATAAGTTCTGCATCATCAACTACTTCCTTGGGAAGGAAGGGAGGAGGAGTGGATGATGGACCTGCTTCCCTGAGGGGTCTTTTGAAACTCCTGACGTATTCGCATAGAAATCTATTTTCCTCCCTCAGCTGCTTACATTTTGCCTTTGATTTCACCAACTTCTCCTTCATGGCTAAGGAGGAATCTTCAAAATCCCCCACAACCTGACCGGTGGAAGCATGGCCAAGATCAACCTATCTGATGATGTAATCCTCTTGTCTAATCTCACCCCTATCCTTATCCACCGCAGGTTCAGCAATGTGCAAAGTCCGGGATCCAGATTCTTCCCTGACCACCTTGGAAAACTTCCGGGGGGCCTTTCTTTCCGGTGGTCGATCCATCCTCTTCAATAATTCTTCTAATTCCTGAGCAGGATTGGTTCCTCCTTCTGCTTCATTCCCCAATCTACCTATCAACCAGTCTAGCGCAGGGATGGAATGGCTATGATCGTCTGCATGCTCCTGTTCCTGAGATTCCTCTTCCATTTCACCAAGGATAGTCTCCACAAAGCTATCCTGGTGAACCTCTTCCTGGTGCGGGGGACTTTCTTGCCTCCGACTTCTTGGTTGATGATGGCCTTGCGAAGCATCGATGCTAAGTATATCAGGTGCTGGAACGTTCCCTGGAAGTGGGCCTGTGGGATGTGGAAACATCTCCACTTCCCGTACGCTCGAGGAGCTAACTGGTGAATGCTCCCTTCCTATCCTTGCTCTCTTTTTTGGAGGTTCCTCTTGCTAGGCTTCCTGTTGAATCTCGTGTGGGATTTCCTACTGGATATCCTTCATCTTTGTTGCCCTTGGCCTCTTTGGGGCATTTTTTCCTTTGTCCATCCGGGCTTCCCTTCCTGCCTGAACGTGTGAAGAGCTTTCAGTTGCCTCACTGTGGGAATCCAGATTTCCCATTAGCTGGTATGTCAGATGGACATTGTCTTCCACGAACTTTCTTGTCTACCTGTCAATCCAGTGCTTAGTGAATTTTATCACTGGTCTAGCTAAGATGTTCAGATCCTCTACCTCGGGCTCTGACCAATCTGGTAACTGGATGGGTTGATCCTTTACTTTCTTGAATTCGGGTTGCGTCAAATCTGAATCTTCCTTCACTTGATCCGGTACCTGATGAATTTCACTTATTCTGATGGTGTCGAGGGGCAGTCTGGAATGCATTCTTCTCTGGACCTCAAGGTCATCCTCGACACTTGCCCAGTAATTCTCCAAGTGAAATCTGTGTATGAATTTGACACCGGCAACCTTCCTAATCTGGCTGTAAGGATCATATTGGGCCCTGGATGTGTAAAATGGTAGGCGATAGAATGCCAATTCCCCTATTGCACTTTCAGCGGCCTCCAAACCTGGGCATATCTCCATGAAATCCCCCAAGACAATTGGAAATTCAATAGATTGCTTCTTCTTCTTCTTCTTCTGCAGCTGATCATAGGCAGTTAACTACCTCATAAGCTCGAGCAATACAAGCTTGTCTGACGGATATCTGGGCAATTTGTAAGACTGGAAGGAGAACCCTTGTGTCCTGATGTAGGTGAATTTGGGGAATTGCAGGAACGCAACGCCTTACCTCTGGACCAAGGCACCTGCTTGTGGAGACAACCTCATGTGTAACTTATTTTGCATAAGTCGTGTCAGGTACATGGTGAAGGTGTCATTCGCTAACCTGTAAGAGCTAACATTGGAGAGATGTAGCTGAGGATAACACATGCACTTTTAGCTGAGCTGGTCTGCAGCCCATGATTCCTCTTGCTGGCAGCCCATCGAATCCTCCCCTTCGTGCAAGCATATAGAACAGGTAGGAGCTCATGAAAAAGGACTGAGACCTTTTCTCTTTTAGGTTCTTCAATTGTTCATGCAAGTAGTGACTGATCAATCTAGCCCAGTCAATCAGTGTATTTGAATTCATGATCTTGCCTATGTAGAAGAACATCCAGGGCTCGAAGTTCACCGAATGTGAGCATCCCATTACTCTGCTCAGCATCTTTATCAGGTCCACATACTCCTGCTTGAACTCGAAGATTGTGAGAGTTTTGGGCATCTTGGAAGCGTGCACTCTAGGCTTCAGCAACCACTGCTTGTTGATCAAATCAACACGCCTGGCGGGGCCTGCTTCATATACTGCCTGAGCTCCGCTGCTGGTCCTGTACATCATGGAATAATGTGAAGGGATTCCGAAAGCTTCACCAATTGATTCTGGAGTCAATGTTGCCAGTAACTTGCCATCTGGCATTGAGATTGTTTTCCGCTCCAGATTGTAATGTGCTGCACATTCCGAGACCAGATCTGGGCATTGAATAGCGGGAGGAAAGCCAGCTGCTGCAACTATTCCACTTCACAATTTTGACAGCTGTCGAGGATGGATTATGCCTTGCTGTTTCGAACATTCGGATCTTGAATGCAGCCAAGTTGAACGTGCCAAGGTTAGTATCGCTGGTTTCTTCCCATCTTGAATTCAATCGAGAATGAGGAAGAAAACCCCTCATCTCTGCTTTGATCAATGCTTGCATGGAGATAGTAGCTGCCTTGCTTGGTTCTGCCATCTTGGAAGCACTTCGAAATGATGAAAATAGAGGCTAAGTATGAATATTCTTCACTTCTCCACTTCTTCTTTCCTGAATCTTGCACGTGAGAAATAAAATGCCTTTCCAAACTTATATAGAATTCTCAAGAGGCATTAATTAGTAATTGCATTCATGGCGCGTCATACTTTCCTTAATTACTATGCCATGCAAAGGTAGTTTCCCATACAAATGAGTTCAAATTTAGAATTTTCCTTAAATGCTCCAAGTCATGCGTCATACTTGGAAGATTCTTTTGCCAACTCGCTGATTTTCATTCTTTCCAATTTTTGAGGGAGATCGAAGGATTTTCTCAAGATTTGCTCGATTTCATTCTAACTTGTCATCTCTTGCTTTCGAAGGAATTTTCAAGCCTCTTCTCCACATCCCTATTTTTTAGGGATCTTCCTAAAATTTAGGAGTCAGGTTCATTGGATGGGCAATTTCATCCTGATTCCGAATCTATAAAATTTTCCACATTTGGTCGGGATTTGGTGTCTAAAAATAGCATATTTGAAAATTCGCCTGAGGGGAATTTTGCTTTTTATTCCTCCTTGATTCGTTGGATTCCATGCCTTAGGCAAAATTTCAATTTTTTAGCTTGGGTGAAATTTTCACCATGCCAAGGATTCATGGATTTTCCTTCTCTCCTTGGGAATCCCATTTTAGCGCCCGAGTCCAGACTTGGGTGCATTTTGGCTCTGTCTGTGGACTCATGGATTTTTCCACCTGTGAATGCCTTCTTCATTCTGGCACCCCAGTCCAACCTTGGGCGCATTTTGGCCCTGTCCATGGATTGATGGATTTTTCCACCTGTGAATGCCTTCTTCATTCTGGCACCCCAGTCCAACCTTGGGTGCATTTTGGCCCTGTCCATGGACTGATGGATTTTTCCACCTGTGAATGCCTTCTTCATTTTGGCGCCCCAGTCCAGCCTTGGGCGCATTTTGGCCTTGTCCATGGATTGATGGATTTTTCCACCTGTGAATGGCTTCCTCATTTTGGCGCCCCAGTCCAGCCTTGGGCCCATTTTGGCCTTGTCCATGGACTGATGGATTTTTCCACTTGTGAATGGCTTCCAGACTTAGAATATTTTGACCTCCTGTGCTTTTGAAGTGTTTTCCTAAGCTTTCCATTTTAGGCATGGATTTCCAGCACTTGACCCATTTCTGGCTATCTCTGTCTGTTGTCTGACTTTCCGGAATTAGAATTGTCTGTGAACGCTTGATCCTTGTCGCCTTGGCTGACTGACCCTGCCAGTAATGACTTTCCAAAAATAAAAACTTTCCAGGTGTCAGTGTTAGATCCCTAGACAGGGTGCATAAATGACTTACTATAAATAGAAACTTACTAAAAATAGAAATTACTAAAAATAGTAAGTTTGATTTTTGGCAAAATGGCGACATTCCGAGACCCGAAAAAATTCCTAAAAAGTAGGGATTTTCTAAAAATAGGAAGTTGCTCCGTTTGGGCTCAAATTTCACTGGGAGGTCCCTTGAAGGGTCTTGATTCCAGTCGTATGCTTAGTTTTCCCGAAACCCTAACAGGAGCCCCTAAAATCTAGGACAAAAGGTAAAACCCTAGAAAAAGGACAAAACATGCCCTAGACTTCATAGAATTTGCTTGACAAAGAAGCAGATTAACCCTAACTGACCCTCGAACATCCGCAACGCGGAGAGATTGAAGAGATTGCTACCAACACACACAAAAACCAAGGCCAAACGACCAAAAGGGCCTAAAAGCTAGGGGGGTCCCTATCTGGGATGGGGTGATGTGTGATTAGGTCACAATAGGTAGTAGTGAGTTTTTTGATTCTAGCAGATTAGTTTTGAATTTTTGAACTTTAGTCCTAACATAAACCTAAAATCTTCATATGCATATTCTATTCATCCCTAGATGGAGGATTCTCATGTACATCTTAAAGGGTTGCAACACAAGTTACCGGTTTAGGTTCAGGATCGGGTTCGAGGACGTGAACCCGGTTCGTGGGTTGGGTTCATCCGCGTGTATACATAAATGCAAAACTTTAAAGAATATACAAAATTACAAATCTTTTTGTTGTGGATTTCATTGGTTAGGTCCCACAATATGCAAAGTCATTTTATACAACACCATATATAGGTTGCACAATTTTTTTCGGTAAGGTTCAATTTTTATTTGAAATAGTTTGAGGGAAATCTCAAAGATGGCTTAGGATCAGGGTTATCGGATACACCACTCTCCACCCTTGGTACGCATATTGTCATTTGTGTCGTATCTGGGTGAAAATTATAGCCTACCATAGGCTAGGAACTTGTCCATTGTTTGGAAAATGATTCTATGTCTTTAGGCCTTGCTCAAGTCATGAATGATTTTGCACAGTTTATTTGTTTTATCATTGCATTGTTCAATTCCCCTGTGCAAATGTGGACTGGGTTTGTGCCTGGGTTCGCTTGGGTGCGACCAGGGTTCACCCCAGGGGCCTTGGGTTCATTGTGAACACGAACCCATAGTGAACCCAAGCCCCTTGGGGTGAACCTTGGTTGCATTTGTTGCGAACTCACGAACCCATAGTGAACCCAGGGCCCTTGGGGTGAACCCTAGTTGCACTTGTTGTGAACCTAGTGCAAACCAGGACCCATGCGAGCCCGGTCCGAGCTAGAGCCTTCAGACAAGCGAGCCTGGTATCATAGGTTGCAACATTCCATCATACTATGGCAATTTTGATATCTTCCAGTGCATTTACTATCTACCCTTTCTACCCATTTTGTCTTTCATCTCCATTTGAACCAAGGTGATTTGACTTACAAAATCTTATAAAGATTGTTTCGTTATGATTTTTCACACGAGGTTTTGGACAATGATTTGGTGTTCATGTTGGCAAATTAAAAATATCCAAAGTTCTTTTTGCTCACTCAAGTTTATTAACATTATTACCTACATGTTTAAAGTTTTAGTTGGTTCCTTTCCTTCAAATCTGTTGGGGATTAACATGCTACTTAATGATTTCCTATGAATTAGATCCTTTTGACAAAATACCTGATAAGTTATAAACTTCTTGAGAAATTAAGCCCACCAATTATTTGAAAATCTTTAACGACTTATTTTTCCTAGACTACGGTTATTGTCTACTACCTACTGACTGGCATTGATTGCAATGCAATGCAACTTTAAGTGACAATAAGCTTTACAATAATCCGACTTGACACCCTCTATTGAAAGGTAGGTAGTGTTGACATGTTTTTTATGACATCGTCTAACATAGAATAAAGTTCCCAACGGTCACTTCACTCCCTCTTGATCAAAGTTTAATTGTATGCTAAGATCGCGACAAGTTCAAACGGCTAACTCCAAGGTTCCTTCGTGCAACGGACGTGACTCAGTTGGCAGATGTGATATACTGGTAATCCAAGGGGCCTTACGTACTCTCAAAGAAGATTAGGCAATTTTGCAATTTCAAGGGATTGTTTAGCTTTGAATGGCTTGTTTTTAGGATTTTTTGATTTAAAATATGCAGAAAGTAAAGATGAAGGGTTGAGAGAGCTATGCTAAATCTAATCTAACCCTATGAACAAAGAGACAAGGATCACTTGCGCGAAATCAAACTTCACTTCGCTTCGCCAACGTAGTACAACTACATGAAGGTTGTGCAATCTTCCGAGGTTGGGCAATAATTTTTCAAATCACCAATGAAAGCCATCAATTTGAACAACATTCATCAGATGATTGAAGTTAAGTTAACACATATAAAAGGCTCAAACTAACCTTGCAAAGTTGGCAACAATCAGTTGCAAACAAAAGGTATGAGCACGGATTTCACAACAAGCAACCTCATCAAATCCCGTTCATCTAAATCCTTGAAAGCAAATCTAATCTAAATGAAGAGAGTGAGACCATGCAAGTCATAAAACAACACAAGAATACACCAACAAATTGAACAATGTATTAAGTTATTTGCTTCAAAACTTATAGCAACAATCTCGAAATCAATCTCTCCTTTACAAATGAGGGGGTCACCCCTTTATATAGGCCTCAAACCACGAGGACATGCAAACCCTAATTAGGGTTCTCCCCCAAAAGATTCCCCACACATGATGCAACAAGGTGGGAATCAACAATTAATACCTATGAACCCATATACAATTAATTCAAACATGCCCAAAATAGCATCCATTTGTGCATTAAATGCACCACTTACATCAAGTTTGCCCTACATGCAATGAATATCCCATGCAAAAATCGTTCATGCTGCCATAAATGCCCATCATTCCTTCATGCAACGACAACATGTGAGAGGAATTCGTCGTAAAATCATAAATGTGGCGGCTACATGTAAAAGATTCTTCGTAAATTCAACATGCATTGACCAGGCCACTGGTTAGTCAAAACATTCCAACAATAAGTGTGCCACCACTACTCAGTCAAAAGATTCTTGTCTAGGAATGGATGATCGTTATCTCATTCATTAATGGCATAAGTGATAAATTTGGCGATGACGGCCTCCAGTTCTCCTACGAAGACAGTTGGCACACTCTCAATCTTGAACTCCATCAAGGTGATTTCCTCTTTGCTCTTGGAGAAGAAGTTCTCCCATTCCACCATCATTTCCTGCGTCTTCTTCATTGTGCCGGAAAATGACCCTACAAAGAAGAATTCATGCAACTGGGACCTCAGGAAGTTCAACGTCACTCCGCCCTCATTCAACTTTCTTGCGAATAATGCCTCAATCATGTTAATAATTTCTTCCTGTACCCTTCGAATTGAGTCTTTTAAAGTTAAAGACTCCATGCTGAACCTTTCAAAGATATCCTTTCCGGAGCAAACGACATAGAACCATTGTGGAAAATCATGAATCTCATTCTCCTGAATTACTTTGCCATCAATTAACGCTTGCTTTGGAACTTTCATTAGGGCTCTGAGTTGCGGAATAGTCAAGTCCTGGTAAATGTGAACATCCTCCCATAGACCATTCGCCACCTCTAGTTTGTTTAGAAGGGTAACAAATCTAGAGTGAAGACAAGCCAAGTCTTCAATGAATTTTCCAGCTGCAACAAAGACGTCTTCCACCCATTTCTTGGAATGCTAGGCTATTTCCCTGATCATTTCAGCGTGATCAACAACCTCTTTAGGAAGAGAGGGAGGAGGAACAAAAGACGGATTTGCCTCCCTAAGCGGATGTTTGAAACTTTTGATATACTCACACAAGGCCCTGTTTTCTCTTTTCAGCCTCCTACATTTTTTTTTCACTTTCTGCATCTTCTCTTTCATAGCCAAGGAAGATCCTTCAAAATCTTCCATAACCTGTGTCGTGGAAGCGCGCCCCAAATCAATTTTCCCTGATCACATAATTACCTAGCACAATTTCATTTCTGTCCTCATCTGCCATGGGCTCGGCTAAATGTAGAGTCCTGGATCTAGACTCATCTTTCGTGATCTTGGAAAACTTTTGGGCAGCCTTCTTTGCTGGTTGATCCATTTTCTTCAAAAGTTCTTCCAATTCCCGTGCTGGATCAATTTCCTTTTCTTGTTCCTTCCTCAGTCTATCTCTCAGCCAATGAGGAGCGGAAACTGATTGATCCTGAATCTCCTTCCGCACATGTTCTTGTGAAGTATCCTCCATTTTTTCAAGGATCATCTCTACAAAAATATCCTGTCGTGGCTCCTCTGGATGAGAGGAAAGTTCTTGCCTTTGCACCCTTGGCTGATCTTGCCTGTGTGAAGCGTTGATACTGAGAACATCCTATGTTGGAGCGCTGTCAGGAAGATTGCCTTGTGTTGGATTTGTTGGATTTTCTTGGGCAAACATTTCCACCTCCCGCACAGTGGAAGAGATGGCCAGCGATTGAATGTCTTCCACTTTGGCCCTTTTCTATGGTGGTTCTTCCTGTTGGGCTTCCTGTTGAATTTTCGGCTGGATTTCTTGCTGAATTTCTTTCTTCTTTGTTGTTCTTGGCCTTTTTGGAGCGCTCTTTCCTTTACTAGGCTCAACTTCTTTCTGTTGAACTTCTCCTTCCTCAACCTGAGCTTGTGAAGATCCTTCAGTGGCTTCACTATGGGAATCTAGACTTCCCATCAATTGGTAGCTTAGGCGGACATTTCCTTCTTTCAACCTTCTGAGATGCCGATCAACCCAATGTTTGGTGAATTTCAGTATAGGTCTGGCCAAAATGTCTAGATCATCAATTTCAGGCTCTGACCAATCTAGAAGTTGAATGGGTTGATCCTTCACCTTTTCGAATTTTGGTTGCACTAAGTCCAAGTCCTCTTTGACCTGATTTGTCACTTGCATTATTTCACCTATCCTAATTTTGTCAAGTGGTAGCCTGGAAAACATTTTCTTCTTAACCTCAAGGTCATTCTTGGCACCTGCCGAGTAATCTTCTAGGTGAAACTTGTGCACAAATTTTAATCCAACAACCTTCCTGATTTTACGATATGGATCATAATGAGATCTGGATGTGTAAAATGCCAAGCAGTAGGATGCCAATTCCTCTGCTACTTTCTCAGTTGCTGCTAGGTTTGGGCATACTTCTACATAATCACCGAGAACAACTGGGAATTCAATAGATAACTTTCTTTTCTTCTTTTGAATTTGGTCGTAGGCCGTCAATTGTCTCATAAGCTCTAGTAGCACCAGTTTATTGGATGGATACCTTGGTTATTTATATGGCTGGTATGAGAATCCCTGCGTTTTGATATAAGTGAACTTTGGAAACTGCTGGAATGTAGCCCCAAATTTTTGTACCAAAGCCCTGGCTTCAAGCGACACTCTTTTGTGAAGTTTGTTTAGCATAAATCTAGTCAGGTACATAGTAAAAGTGTCATTTGCTAGTTTGAAAGAATTAGTGTTGTAGAGGTGCAGCTGAGGATAACATTCATGAACTTTCAGCTGTGCTGGTCCGCAGCCTATGACTCCTTTTCCTAACAAACTATCGAAGCCACCCATCCTTGCAAGTGAATAAATTACTTAAGAGCTCATATAGAAGGATTGGGTCTTCTCCTTCAAATCTTTGAGCTGTTCATGCACATAATGATTGATTAACGGGGCCCAGTCCACTATTCCATTGGCATTCATGACTTCGCCAATGTAGAAAAACATCCATGATTCAAAATTTATGGCATGTGGACACCTCATTATCCTACTTAACAGCATCATCAAATCCACATGCTCCTGCTTGAATTAAAAAATGGTGAGCGTCTTAGGCATTTTAGAGATGTGAGGCCTAGGCTTCTGTAACCAACTCTTGTTGATGATCTCTGCACATCTGTTAGGACCTACATCGTATGCTACTTTAGCTCCTTTCATAGTCTTGTAGGTCATGGAGTGATGAGAGGGAATTTTGAAGGTTTCACCAATAGCCTCTGGAGTCAAGTTGGCCAATAGCTTGCCACTTGTTAAAATAGCCCTTCTCTTCGGATTGTAGTGTTATGCACCTTCCAAGATCAACTTTGAACATTGAATAGATAGAGGAAAACCTGCTGCTGCAACAATTATGCTTTTGACAGTCCTAGCAGCGGTAGGTGATGGATTATGTCCGGCTGTCCCAAACATCCTGATCCTGAAAGTAGTCAAGTTGAATGTTCCCAGATTTGTGTCGCTGATTTCCTTCCACCTGGACACCATCCTGGACTCCGGAAGGAAGCCCTTCATCTCAGCTTTTATCTGTGCCTGCTTGGTAATGGTTGCTGCCTTGCTTGCCTCTGCCATTCTAGGAAAGTAATACCCCTTGCGAACAAAGCTTCTTGGAAGGAATGAAAATTATCTAAGTTTGACTTTTGGTACTTTCTCTCCAACTCTTCTTTCTCCAAATTCGCACATGAAGAATGAATTGTACTTGTGCGTTTATATAGAATTCCTCCAACATGCTGCTAAGTTGGTAAAGGTCAATTTAGGCAGTTGTTTAATGATGCATCATAGTTTCCTTTCCAACACGCCATGCAATCGGGCCCCACCACCGCAGTCCAAAATGAAATTTTCCTTTAATGCCTTGAGCTGTGCATCATGATTTGGAATATTCTTTTGCCAACTTGCCAACCTTCCATTTTTTGAATTTTGGAGGGATTTTGGAAGATTCACTTTATCCATCCACTTGGCGGGAAAACCCTAGGAGAGAGAAAACTTCAGGAAAGAGAATCTTTGACTTAGGAAGGATTTTCTTGAAGCCTTTTGAACTTTCCTTGCTCTGGGGAAGATTTTCAATGATTTTCCAACATCTCCTATTTTTTAGGAACTTTGCAAAAATAGAATTCCAGGGTTCAGGAGAGAGAATTCTCTCACGAATTCAAATCTGAAAAAAAATTGAAATTTGGATGAGATTTGGTGCCTAAAAATAGATTTTTAAAAAAAATTCTTGAGGGGAATTTTTTGTGTTCAATCCATCCTTGGCCCTCTATTTCCTCTTCGCCTTGGAAAATTTCTTCTTTTGACCTGGGCGTGGAAATTTCATCTTGATGGAGGAAAATAGAGTTTTTTTAAATTTTTCCAAGGCATTGAGGTTTTAGCGCCCTTGACCTTCTTTGGGCACTATTTTCACTTGATGGTGGAATTTTATCATTTTCAAGTTTTCCATGCTTTAACCTTTTTAGCGCTTTCTTCTTGACCTGGGCGCTAAATTGACATTGAGGAGGAATTTTTGGTTTTATGCATCTTTCATGACCACCTCTATTCAGCGCCTGACTCCCACCTTGGGCGCCATTTTGTTGGTGTGAAGGAATTCTATCATTTCTTCATTTTCCATGCCTTCCTTCATTTGGTGCCTTGCCTCCTCCTTGGGCACAATTTTGCTTTGGAGAAGGATTTTCATCGTTTTTAAACATTTTCCATGCCAACATGTATTTGGCACCTTTCTCCTGACTAGGGCACTGTTTCTCCCTAGGCAAGGAATCTTCTACTTTTCCTATCTTCCTTGCCACCCTTGTTTTGGCGCCCTCCTACTCCACTTGGGCGCTAAATTGCTTTGAGCATGGAATTCTATTTTCCACTTTTTCCACGAGGACCCTATTTTGGCTCCCAACCCTTGACTTGGGTGCCAAAACACACATGCCAAGGAATTTCATCCTCAGTTCACTTTCCATGCTCACCTTAATTTGGTGCCCAACACCTAACTTGGGCGCCAAAACACTGTCATGAAGGAATTTTGATTTGCTTTGGATTTCCCCGACCATCTCCATTTGGCGCCCATACTTGGACTTGGGTGTGGAAATCACCACATGGTAGAATTTTGACATTTTAAGTGCTTTTCCAGACTTAGCCATCATTGCACATTTTCCAGATCGAGGTACCATCTTGGGGAATTGGAGTTCTTTTCCTGCTAGACTTAGAAGATATTCAATGTTTTCCACTTCTGGAATAGATGCTCACACTTAGCCATTTTTGATCCATTTCACCTGCTTTTGACTTTCCAGATTTAGATGAATCTTCAGGAATGTTCAGTCTTCAATGCCTCTCTGTGAAGAACGTGCCACAAATAGACTTTCCAAAAATAGAAAGTGCTTCAAAATGTCAGAGTTAGAGCAAAATAGGACGCAGAGACACTTACTATAAATATAAACTTACTAAAAATAGTAAGTTTGATTTTTGGTGAAATGAAGACAAGCCGGGGAGGCAGTGAAATACCTAAAAAATAGTAACTTCCTAAAAAATAGGAAGTTGCTCAGAATTTGCTCAAATTTCACGTGCAGGTTCCTGATTCCAATGCAACGTTCAGTTTCTCCAAAATGCTAAAGGAAAACCCTAAAATCTAGGACTGAAGGAAAAACCCTAAAATTGACAAAACAAGCCCTAGACTTGGCCAAAATTGCCCAAACGAAAAACAAACTTGATCAAATTGACGCGCAAACACTTGCAAACGGAGAAGACCGAAGAGACTGCCACAAAAAGACCCCAAAAAACCAAAACCGAAAGACCGAGAGGGCCTAAAAAGTAGGGGGCCCCCATTTGGAATGGGGTGATGTGTTATTAGGTCACAACAGGTAGTAGGTACCTTGTAATATCCTTACTGAATTTTTGACCGTTAAAATCAGATCTGAAAATGATAAAACAACTTTACACCATTTACAACAAATCAACAAATCTCCACACAATAATTGTAGTCTTCAATAGATTAACACCAAAATGCACTGGAAACCCTCCAAATGTGATTTTATTGAAATAATCAAATTTATGCATCAGAAGAGATCTGATCCAGCTGCTCAACACCAGTAGCAACAACAAAATATAAACTGGAACATAAACTGCAAACTCTACATAAAATCAATACAGACTAGCAAACTAGTCAACACTGAAATTGTACCAAATGAAATTGAAATGCTTGCAAACTTTATATAATGATATTTTTTGAGTTTTGCAACAAATGTGACTGTTACGATAGTCGGTACAACATCTGGAACAATTCATACAAAGCTGAAAACAACGGCAACCAAACTACTACCAGAATTGCTGTCAATCTCACTGGAATTTCATCCAAGTCATTGCCAAACTGCACCCACTTGAAATGTGAATGGTACAACTTGAAGGAATGGTCTTGAACTCTTGAGCACTGATATACCTGTGAGATACATGCCACACAACAACAAAAACACCTATAGTAAATCTGAAAACCAAATTGCAAAGCCACACCTACACACAAGCATCACACACTAAAACTAGCTGATTTGCAATAACTTGTGAAGCTCCATTGCACTTGCTGGATGAGAATGCCCCCTTGAATTAAAGGGTTTTTGTCCTCAGAATCTTGTAACTCACGTGTTTCTGTCGACAAGCCACATTCCTCTATCGGTTTTTGTCGACAAGCCACAATCAACAATCTCCACAGAAAGTTATTGTAGGACATGGAGTTCATACAATGAAAAGTTGTGTAGAAGAAATGACAAAAGATGCTGAAATATGAATTTTCCTGCAAATAAATAGAGAACCAAATCGAAATGCCCGTCTATTGAAAAAATAAATAAAGTAATTTTATTTTTTGTATTTTCCCTACAAAGAAGTTCACCATTTTGACTGTTACTAGATTCCTTGACCAAAATTAGACAATAATGCCTCATATGTAAGTTGTCATAAAAAATGCTACCGATAATTAATTGCCACCTGAACCTGGAGGTTACCAACCTCTTCATAAGAAATACCATGCCCCATTTTGGGTTTCTATAAAATAATAAAATATATTTAATATTTAATCTGGTTCCATTCATATTTTTTGAAAGTATAAATCTACCGTGGGCCCAAAAAGTAAATATTAAATACATTATTATATTATGTCCTGCCTTAGTCCATGGAAAATATTGGAATGAGCATTTTGTCCATGAAATTAAATTGATTAAAGATAGGACATGACATACCTTGTCAAAGTTGTTGACTTGTGAATGCATCTACTTGTGAGTCAAGTAGTGTACTCTTGAAGGTAATGTAACATCGTCTTGACTAGCCCTAGAATGTGGAGTTTTGTTTCATTCATCTGGGTTTGCTTTTAAGATGCTATTAAATTATTAAATAACTTCATTCTTTTTCAACGATAGCTGTCAATTTAGGCAGTGCTTAGTAAAGATTTTGATTCACAGGATTGTTGAACAATTTGCTCAGACATGGTTCATGTCCCAGATTTGTTTATTTAAAAATTTAAAATGGGGTTTTGAAAACCAAAGAAATCCTGTTTATGGTAGTAATGTCAATAGGGTTCACAGGGTTGGCAAACTTTCAAGTTGGAATTAAGCAAAAATGCCTTGTTCTTTATGCGGTTGGTGAAATAGAAGTCCTTAGTAAACAGGGTTACTGAGCTTTCTTATTGACAGTGATTCTTGATCCTAGTCGTCAGCATAAATGCACTGCCCTTTTAAATTGCTTTTATCCTTGGTACATGGTGGAGTTAACTGCTGTATGTCCATTCATATCCTATTCCAGAGTTAGTACCAGGTAAGATGGATTTTAACCTAAAATATGTAAATCTGGCAAGTTTTATAATAAAACCCTGAAAATTATTTGAAATCGTCAAAAAAAAGTTTGTCCATAAATGGAACCATTAAACTAGCACATGGAGTTGTCATAGATGATGCTGCACCACTGGGGGAAGACATACAGCAGGTGGGGAAACACATCCTACAGCAAGGTGAAAGGCTGTCTGAGAAGGGGGACCAACTGTGGCAGATCATATTTGCCTCTAGCTTCAAGTGCAAGTCTGCAACAAGGCCCTGCAAGTTGTGTCGGCTAAGTCTCATACCTGGTTAAGCTCCCTGCCCAGTGACTTATGTCAGAAAATAACAACTGCTTGTTTCTATGTCATTGTTTTTCTCGCTTTACTTAATAGATATTTATTACTCCTGTATGGTAAAAGGCATGCAGCACCTGCATGTCGCTTAACTTATTAGATATTTATTACTCCTGTATGGTAAAAGGCATGCAGCACCTGCATGTCTGTCTATACTTTATAGCCCCCACATATATGTTGTGCAAGTTTAAACTTCAAACAGCATCCCTTGATTCCGTTAAATTCCACTCTTTGGCTTTTTCTTCAGTGAAATACATGCAATTCTGTAATGTAATAAAAATTGTTGAATGGGTGAACTTAAATTATTATAATATTTTATATTAAATAATATTCAGTTATGTGCAATGAAAGTGATCACAACTTGTATTACAAAGATTTGTCTCTTGAATGTGATGGATATGATTTCTAATTTTCATGTTACATATTGTGAGTATTATCAGCTATTTAACTTTGATGTTGGAGCTAAATAACAAATATTGCACTAGAAGGTGTTGCCCTTGTTGAAAAGCTAGATGTTTAAATTCAAACTATCCTATTTTTTATTCCATATGTTTCTATTTTACATGCTATATTCTAACATAGATAGTTAAATACTGCTAAGATAACATGCAAATTCTTCTTTTACATAGTTCATCTGGCTCACAAGGGCTTAAGTTCCACAAGACAATTTAGATGGCTGAATGTAGAGGCTTTTTAGAGTTGTTGCAATTGACATTTTTTTGTTGAGATTCCTTACAGGAGTTGAAAAGGGTTCCAGTGATCCTGTGAACGAGAAAGTAGGGAAGATAACTATTGAACAACTACGTGCTATTGCAGTTGAGAAGCTGCCAGACTT
Source organism: Cryptomeria japonica (assembly GCF_030272615.1). NCBI lineage: Eukaryota > Viridiplantae > Streptophyta > Pinopsida > Cupressales > Cupressaceae > Cryptomeria > Cryptomeria japonica. The sequence goes on along the minus strand of NC_081409.1, from coordinate 288,310,230 downwards.
GAATTGTTCCACAGTTGAAACAGCTATGAGAGTAATTGCAGGGACGGCTGGAAATATGGGTATTGACATTGATCCTCCTATTCTTCAACGCAAAAAGAAGGAAATAGAGTAGTGAGAGGAGAGATGATTTTTTGCATTGTAATGTATACTAATTTGCTGGTTACATGATGGCATCTGCTGTAACTTTCTCCTGATTACATTGAGTACCATGAGTAAAATCTTGTGTTCTTTACACAAGTAATTTACCAAGAACGTCATTTTCTTTTGGTACAATTTTTTTTGAATTTTTCATGTTTTTGCACCAAGTATCTTTGCGAGGAATAGGGATTAGATGAACCACTAGCTTTTATATTTAGCCACAAAAATGGCAGTTAACCTTTAACAGTAGAATTTCAACCTGCTTAAATTGCTAGAATTTTAAAAGTTACTCTTGACAGTTAAATTGTTGACATTGTGCTCATGATCAATCCTAGACCATACCGATATCATAATCTAATAGTAGTTTATCTGTTGATATTTTTTAGTTTGTTTAAGATATATGCCCTCCTTCCCCAGGCCAAGCTGCATTACCTAGAGTTCACTCAGTGTTCAACTCTTGATAATGTGTTCAACTCTTGATAATGTATTGTAGAGGGAGGATAGATTCCATTTCGCATATAAATTAATGGCTTCACAAACCCATTTTTGAAACTAACTTATTCCACAAAGTTAAGCTAGGCTGCAAAAGTCACTTTAATGCCCTTGATTATTTTCCTCTCAAATTGGCAGGTGTATAGATTTGTTATGAAGATGGATTGATATTTTTTTCAACATTTTTCTCCCTAAACTGCTACAAACTAATCAACAAGGCCTTTCTGCATGCCTGCTAATCTAAACGGGGATTTTCCTTGTAACTTCGAAGATTACTGAAGAGTCTTAAATGAAGGTTTAGGAATCTGCAGGAAAGACAAGAGTTTACTCCAGATTTCTGTAGAAAATTGACCTGTGATAAAAGGTCGTTGTCTTGTTTCTTCATGATAATTATTAAAATAGAACTAGGTTAGGGCTTATAAATTCCCTTTTTAAGATTGTCTTATGTGAACATGCTGTAGTGGGAATGCCAGATAAATATGTCAGTCTATTTCAACATAGAATTCAGTTCTCTTTCCCCCGTCTTAATGCCTCATCTGTTGAAAGCCTCTGGAATAATTGGATCAACATAGGATGTGTATTCCACGCATCATCTCAAAATGCTGGTTGTCTTGTTGCTAATTATCCAAACCTAACTTCTCTTAATAGGAGAAGCTCCTGTCTTAAGATGTTGCTATATAGCAGATTCATTCCTTCCTACTCTTCTATAGAGATATCTTTTTTCTGCTATAATCGCAAGTATTTATGGATCTGGATCTCTGCACATTAACTCTGTATTTTGGAGCACTACCTCCAATACCATTTTGTGATCATACACACATTATTATGTGGGTGTACCTAAGTCCATTAAGTGGGTGTACCTATGTCCACCGTTTCTTGCAAAAAAATGGTTTAATTTGGCTAAATGTCATAATCTTTAGCCAATTTTAGGTATTTCGTTGTTTCTCAAAGAATTTGAGAGTAGCAATAATTGTAAATGAAGACGGCCTGCAAAACTGATTTCATAAGCATAATTGTAAATGACAAAGAGAACCACCTCTTTTTGTGTCTAATTTACTATATGTTTAATTACTCCAGAAACTCGCATGATTTATAATTATTAATAACTTAAAATCATTAATAACTTAAAGGCTTGAGAGGAGTATCGTAAAAGGTATTTTGCATGTTGACATCCCCTACAAGGTTGTGGTGGTCACATCCTAGAGGTAGATGTGGTTTGGAGTACCATGCTGAAAAATGATTACCTTACAATGAAAGAATTTACCTATGGTAACAAGTTATTTTGGTGGTATGCATCTATGATCCACCAATCTCTCTAACATTCCGTCTCAAACACCCTATAGATAGACAAGGATCAACTTAATAAGTCTCAATGTTGATGATTGAGTTTGACCCTAGATCCAAGAGTCATTACAACCTTCAAGGTGAAACTCATATGACCTTTAATTTAATTCATGTGATCCACGCATACAACAACTGTATTTTCCTAATGATGCAATATTGTTGGAAAATATTGGTCTACCCAATGTCTTGTGTCCCAATACTTCATAAACTATAGGTGTATATCATATTTCCAAACATAGACCAAAAAAAATCAATATGTTCAAGGGAAAACATATTCATAGTCAACACATCATTTAAATTTCTCTCCGTTTCTAAACTTTAAAAAGTAGTTGCAACATTCAAAATGACGCATCAGTGTGCTCTAGTGGCACATGAAAAGTAGTGTTCTTTGTCAAATAGGTGACACTTCATCACAATAGATCGTAAAATCTTGCTATGAAATAGTTATGACACAAGTTCAAAAATAAAATATTTTCCCATAAATATCCATTCCCACATCTAGGGAATCAACATGGTCAATAATAATGTTGGTAACTACTCCAAATTGTTCTTAGCATTGACATCTTCACAATTCTAAACCCATTCTCATGAAAAAATAAAGCACAACTAGAATGCATCTTAAAAAGAGGTGGGCTTACACCTATCAAACCATTATCTATTGGGTATGTTGAACTTGTATCCAATTGTAGGTCTATGCTCCATAGCCTTTTTGACAAAATTTTCATTGAGAAACTCAACCATTGCAACACTCCATCGTCAAACACTCTTAAGATATTTAGCCTCAACTAAATGTGTCTAAAAAATCTAGGAACACAATTGGTCATTTCATGAAAAACAAACTTCAATTGCAACTCCACAATATTTAAGTGCCTCTCAAAGTGTAAAATGATTATTGTATTAATCTAGAGATTATCCCCAAAATATACCCAATCACTTCCATGCTAGGCACTTAATCCTACAGTGTGCATAGGCTTATGAGTAGTTGTCTAGCTGCTACTGTAATCTTTAATTTCACTATATGACAATTAATAGTCTTATACAAGTAGTTAAGTTGGTTTGGGTGTCATCCAAGGCATAAGGATGGTATATATAAGAGCTAGCGGTTAGCTTATGATTATCATATTGTGAATTGTGTTCTTATTGGGCTTTATTATTCTCATGCGTTTTCAAGTATCTACAAGATATTTTCTACTATATCCTTCTTTTGTACATATTGTTTCATTACAAATGGCATCAAAGCATGATCTTGACACTCAACGATTAGAATGAGGACATTTTTTTTTAACTTAAAAGGTTGAATTGTGAAGGACATATCTTTCTTAACTTGGTGTAATTTTATTGGAAATTTCAAGACCATATTGAAGTTATTACAATCTAGATTTGAGGTCATTTGGAGCAAATTTGGAGGAGTTATTGTAAAAATTAAGGTTTGTAAGAAATTTGCTTCCAAGGTTGCAAATCGTCAATTTTTAAATTTTTTCTAGAGGACTGATCATGATCATATTTGAAACTACTATAGTCCAGATTTGAGGCCATTTGGAATAGAATTGAAGGAGTTATTGTGAAATTAGGGTTTTCAACAAATTTGTTCTCAAGACTACAAAAAAAATATTTTTGAAGAGTTTTTGAGAAGTGAGATTGAGGCCTTGTTAAGTTACAATAAATATTTTAGATTATTTTCAATATATTTGAGTAATTTATTGTGAAAACTATTTTGTGAGCATCATGACAAGGGCTATAATAGAGGCAAAGGAAGGAATCTAGTTAGTCCTAGAAAGATTCTTGACAAGGGTTAGAAGAGAGATACCATAACTATGGATGAGGGAAGGGATGAAACCAAAACGTTGAAGGATAAAATCTTGTCAAGTGTGGAATTGAAGACAGGAGATCTCAAAGACAATATTGGAACAAGTAACTTTTCACCAAGGTTTTAGAGACTCGGGGCCAATTGTAACACCACAAGATTTGGGAAGATGAGTATTCAAGGACATGATGCTTTTGGGATTGACTCATTGTTGGTAAACGGATTTGTTGCTTTAAGAAACTTTCTTGAAAAACTCTGTTTTGCCCTGTAATTAGCAACAAAGCGTTCACAACAGTTGAAGAATCACAAAGAGATGGTAATTCTTCTCTGCGTTTGAGAGGGGCGACTCCCTCGTATAATGGGGGTATTTGGATTTTTCAAAAATTTAAAGAATGAACAATAAAGAAAGATTGAACGCCATATAAGGTATGAATCTAGATTAAAATAAATTCCATATAATCAAGTTTGAGATACCACAACTTGAAATAAACTTCTTCACATTCAATGTTAAAGGGAAAGCATTAGGTAATCATCAATTAAACATAAGAACATTGATAATAACCCATGAGAATAAGTTGAACACACATCCAAATTGATCTCTATTGCTTAATTGCTTGAATACCACTATCCAAGTCTCTTATACAAAGCTTGTGAAAAAGTGGAATCCCCACATTGAATAATAATGAGGTATATATAGGTGAAGTGGTAACCGCCTGAGGTAACTACCCTAACCACCTTTATAACTACTTTATAACTTCCTCAACTACTTGAAATAACTTCCTCAACTTTGGGAAAAATAACTACTTAGAATAACTACCCAAAATGAGAACTTAGGATAACTACCTCATATGAAAAGAGCCAAGATTATCTTTTATTACAATACAAAAATAGAGACGAGAGAAAGGAAACTTGATCATGAGAGTTATTTACAAAGAAAGACAAAAACATGATGCGAGTAACACAACAAAAATGAAGACTATACAAAATGCAACTCTGCACTTATTCTAAGCTAACTCCTTGCGCTGCCGATGAGGCTGTTGCTTCTGTAGGCACATTATGTTGTCCAGGTCCTTTGTCTCTGAAGATTCTGAAAAGTCGGATGGCTGAAGTGACAGATTTTCCTTTGGGAATTAGGATGTTGGCTATCCTCATTTTCCATGTCTTCAAGTTTCTATGAATGCCACTTAGTTCTGTCACCATGCTGAGTATCTGAGACATAGAGATTCTCAAGGAAGAGTAAATATCAATCAATTTTTCCATGGTATTTTCATTGAAGTTTGTCCTATTAAAAAGCCGCTGATCTACCATGTTCTGGAAGCTATTCTGTAACATCTGCAAATCTTCCATCAATGTCACATCTGGGAGAAGAGTAGTGAGTTGTCCTTGGAGTTTGGTACACACTTGATCACATAAAAGCATGAGCTTTTCTAATTCTGATGAAACTTGATCTATGATCACTAGTTTCCAGTTAATGCTTTCTATCCATATTTCTAGATAATCTTTTTCATTACTAGGCAGGATTTTCTCAGTTGCAAGGGTGTCCATTCCAATTTCTATCATTTGTTTGAAATCATTCACAATTTCCTTCCAAGCTGTTTCCTCTTTCTTGACATTCTTCAAGTCTTTCTCAATAGTATTTTTCTTTATTACGGTGTCATCATGGATAGATTTTGCTTGGACTAGGAAATCACATGCAAGAGTTTTGACCTTTTCTACCCAACCTTCAATTACCTTTCCATAGGCTTGGTACTTTTGAAGATTATCCATAACATTCCTTTCAATTACTCCTTCTGGTGTCAATATAATTGGCTGGCGATCTACACTTAGTGGCATAGTGGAGGTATCAACTACGGATTTCAAGTAAGAAGACAAAGTGTGCACTTGTTGTTTCAATTGATCCTTGGATTGCTTATCCTTTTCACTTCTCTCCACCATTCTGGCTGCCATCACATTAAAGTTCTGAATATCAGACTCATGAGAAGAAGGTCCCATATCAATCTTTGTCACAACAAAGTCCGCAGAGGTGGCCTCATTTGTATCTTTCTCAGATATGGGTTGAGCAATCTCTAAGCACATATTCTTTGAACTTGGATCAGTCTTTATTCTTGAGGATACTTTGAGTTTCTTCGGTTTTTCAGTTCTTCCAAAGAGATCAGATATGCTACTAAATTCAGGTACCACCAACTTTTCTACCTTCCTCTTGTTCAATAGACTTTGTTCTAACCATGGGAAAGAAGAATTTTCTGTAGACTCTTGGATGATTTCTTGTCTTGCTACCATTGTTGTTGTCACCTCTTTGATTTCTTCAAATTGATCGCTTGGATTGCTTGGAAATGATGAATCCACGACTAAAGTATTTTGTTGTGCTTCTTGTTGTAGGGATTCAATAGGAACTGAGGGAGATATGGAATGCATTCCATCATCAAATCTTGTGTCATCCAGAATTTCCACTGGAACTTGATCCTTTACTTGACTTGCAATAGAATTTTCTTCTATGTCCTTTGCTCTGGATTTCTTCCTCTTTTGTTGAGGTTCATCACCACATGTGTTCTGAAGATTGTTCCTCCTTGGAGGGTCTTCATCTCCATCACTTCCTTGAGTATTCTGGTAAGAAGGAGTATCCCTAGCTGGAGTATGGGAAGAATGTAGCGAAGTAGAGCTCTCAAGCTGATTTCCTTTTCTTCTTGGAGTTTCCTTTGTTGGTTTGGTAGCAGTCATTTGAGTAATCTTCTTCTTAATCCAGGCTTCAGAATTCTTGATTACAAAACTTGTTCTTTCTCTGACATCTCTCATTTCCGGATCTGCCCAATTCAAACTGGGAAGTGGCTGGGACTGGACTTGCTCAAAATAGATAGGATCAATCAAATCAGATCCATCATCTTCAATGCCTTCTATGGTCCAATCCATCTTGAAATCTTTCATTTGCTTCAAAGTTAACCTTGTCCAATCTCTTTTTCTAACCTCGAACTCATCTTCACAATCTTCCCAAAAGTCTTCAAGATTAGGAAAATGAAAATAGCCAGGACCTAACTTTAAGCTATTCTTGACATAATCCTTGCTATCAAAAGGGAACCTCATCTGGTATGGATACAAGTTGATCTTAGATAAAGCTTTTTCTGCCTCATCTGCTCTTGAACTTGACTCACATCTATAGTGCCCGAGACAAATAGGAAAGGCTACCCCTTTATTCTTTCTATCTCTACATTTCTTTTGAACTGAAACCAATTGCCGACAAAGCTCAACTAAAATGAGCTTATCATCAACATATCTGGGTAACTTGTGTGGATAACCTTCAAATCCTCCTACTCGAAGATAGGTAAATCTCGGAAACTGGATGAAGAAACTTCCATATTTCTTTATCAATTTAGCGGCTTCCTTTGATATTCTGGTGGCAATGTCTCCTTGTAATAACCTTACTGCCCACATTGTGAAAGCATCATTCACCCGCCTGAAATACACAAAGCTTTCCTCAAGTTGCAATTGCTTGTAATAATGGTAAACTTGAGTTTCTTGATTCAGGACACCATTAGTACTTAACCCTGGCCATGACCTCAAGTTAGCAATAGCATATATCAAGTAAGAGGTCATATGGAAGAGTTGACTTGTTTTGAAGTGCACTAACTGGTGATTTATGCAATTGTTGATGAAATGGCCCCAGTCAATGAATTGCTTACCGACAGAGATGACTGTTATGAAGAGGTACATCCACATTTCAAACTCAGTGGAATCAGGACTTCCTGTCACTCTATGGAGTAAGATAATCAAGTAACAAATCTCTTTGATGAAAAGATAACGATGGAGTGTTTTTGGAAGCTGAGACTGTCCTCCTCGTGGTGCAACCATCCATTCTTTAGTCAGATTGTTGAGGCATTTGCTTCTATTATCGCTGAAGTATTTATAAGCTTTTTGCTTATCGATGTGAGTGAACTTTTCCTTATATGGCAAACGAAGAATAATAGCTATTGAATTCCATCAAGTTTGGCCATTAAGGATCCATCTGCAGCTCTTATCTCTCTTGCATCTGGATTATATCTTTTTGAGCATTCTATCATCAAATCTGTACATTGAATTGCTATGGGAAAACATGCTGCTTCAATCAAACCGCTTCCTGCCACTCTACAGGACAACTTTGATCTGTCGCCTTCCATGAAGAACTTTTTGATTTCCTGCAAATTAATATGCCCAATCTTGGTATCATGAACCTCCGAAAACATGGTGTTGATCATCGGGGCATACTCATACTCCTGAGCCTTGTACTTCATGATGGTATTTTTGCAGATTCTTTCATATGAAAAAGTTTACAACCTTTAGCCTTTATACTTCAGTGTATCAGCAAGTTCACGAGAAAATAAGAATATCTGAGGTGAGAATTGGTTTCTCAGGGCAGAATACCTTTATGCTTCTATATTCGACATACAACACTACAAAATTCAAACTACAATGCTTCATACAAAAGGGTTTTATGCCTTCATATGTTCATTTCTTGGAGTCTTTCTGTCAAAAGGAAAATCTCATGTATGTAGAATATTCTACATCATTTTCATTTTGATTGCAAACTTCTGCTAAACCGCTTGCCTACTTTTCACAATCATGGCATTCTATACACTGTCTCTATACTGCCATACTTGTATTTCCTTGATTTTGAAACCAACTAAATAAATATGCTACACATATTGCAACTTGAAGGCTTCGGTGATGTGTTCAATAAATTATCCCAACCCCATATATTGTCTGGTTTGTATACAGGCAGGCTGACAAGACTATAATCAAAACTCTAATCTTTATGCTTTCATATAGCCACTTCCAAGACTTGAATTTTGCACCGGTGGAGAGAATATTGGCCTTTCATGCTTAGAACCTAGCTCAATAATGATCGTATTTCTTTGAAATATTTGAACAAATCCCTCAACGCACTGTTATAAAGCCTTCATATCTACATGCAGGAGTAAGGACGCTAAGGAAGGTGGCGTATTGCTATTCACAGCTATCCATGAGATAGTATCCTTTCTGAGAAACTCTGGAACATCTGATGACTCCATACATTGCTGCATACTTCTTGTGCATCATCGATACATTCTACAAGACTTTAATTTCTCCACATCCACGAGGAGGAATAGCAAACTTTAACTCTGGATTTTACGTCTTCCATTGAGTTAGAGGATTCATGCAATGTTCACACAGTTATTTCAGCTGCAAATAATATGTAAATAGACACGCACAACATACATTCTCTTGTCTTGCATATCATCGATAATCTGTAGAATACATGTCTAAACGCAATGCTTCATCGTTGATATTTGCAAGTGGAGTTGGGTAGCACAATATGCATCTTTATCGGCATGCAAAGCAAACGGTGAAGGTAGTTACAAACTGACTTCCGCCTTCCTTCCTGGCCACGTGGTAAGTTCCTTCCGCCAACTGGGGTTTCAGGCGAGCTTGGTGCCACTTTTCAATTTAGAAAGGTATTGGCATGTTGATCAACTTTGCCAGGTTGCCGATAACAACCAAAACATGACTCAAATCTGAAAGTTGGTTGCTACTATTTGTATTCGGCTTGTTTATCCTTTTGGTCAACTTACCGATATCTTTCATGCATAAGTGAGTTTGATGCAGTTACCGATTTGAGCGGAGAGAGAACTTCGGGTTTGAATGCAAATTGAATACTCAGCATACGTATCGGCCAATGCTCAACTTGAACAATTTGATAAGACGTAACGTGATAAAAGAGCTATCGGCTACTTCAACTTGAACAATTTGTGGATGCTTGGGCATTATCGGCAACGTGTGTCTTTCTTCCAAATGACCGATGAAAGAATGTATCGCGGCTCACTTGCAATTTTACCAAAAATAAAAAAAATAACGAACCCTTTGATGAGCGAGAGTATGTGATCGGCCACTTAATAATTTGTTCCAACTTGCCGATTTTAACATCATAATGCCATTTTGAGTGCTTAACACTTCATTACCGACCTTACAAATATTTGTTCTATAGCGGAAAGCGGGCAGATAGAATGTTGGCGAAGGTTGCTGCATTATGGTTTTACGCCTTTGACTTTGTATTTGCATCTGATTCAAAGTTTTCGAAGTCTTTTCACCAAGTTTGTTTAGTGCATGTTCTATTTCAAGGCTTCGTATAACATTGAGTCATATGCCTTGTCTACGCTTCCTTATTGTGCACACAACATCTAACAAGATTTTCCTTTTTGTCATTTTAGTACAATACACATGGTCGTCGATTTGCATCAGCGAAATGACTTGAGCTCTCGACTCGTCCCTATGTCATGAGAGAGGCAAGTGGATTTGGCTTTATACTTGCAGATTGTATTCGCTTGAAAGTCTCTGAACTCCAACATTTCTGTCACACAGTTCATGCGAGACTAATACATCTGTATTTGGAATTGTTTAAGAGATTTGAAATTTCAATTCATACATTTTGTGAGAAGCCTGCAATCATTTTATTCCATTCTGCACACACATCTACAAATGATCTATTACACTTGTACACTTGGTTGCTATAGGCCGAACTCTCATGTGGATGATATGGCTTTGGGTTTGTTTAATATGAGTGATCAGAGTAAGTGTTGATGTAGTACCCCTGCCCTAATCAATTTCTAATCTCGGTTTAATCTTGGTTAGTTTATCTTAATATAATGGTATAGTCAGATGTTTGATTTAATGCATAGCTGTTGATGTGGTTTTCACACTAGTTGTATGCAAGTTGTTTAGTGTTCCTACTTCGTGGTATTAATATCGGGCTAACGCTTTCATTAAGTTTATATATATATGCATGTATGACTCTTGGTTGCAGGAGATTTCAGGTACAACGCCGCATGAGTGCGAGGTTCGCCTTCACCTGGAATTGCAGGTTTGAGTGTACCTCTTTAATCCTTAGAGTTGGATTAGGTGGTCGTAAGACCCTAGTTGACCCTAGTCGTGCTCAGGTGAGCATCGTCAGTCGTCGTCGGTAATCCCTTTTTGGTTGGGTTTGCGAGTCGTCTGTTTGGTTGACCTTCTCGGTTTGCGTGCTTGGTGTGTATGGTTAAATTGATTAATTAGTCCTTAGTAATTATTTTGATTATATTTGTATTTGTGCATTAGAGATTAATGGACTAGATTAATCGGGATTTCGTTCTGCGATTATCGTTGATATTGGATTGCTTGTCTTAAATTGGGAGTAAGTTCGATTAAATGGTTGATTTTGAATATTAAATGCTTTTTGTATATGCTGTCGAAAAAGAAAGTTTTGTATTTAATTGCAGTAGATTTAATTGTATTCTGTTGGCTTTTTAAATTAGAAAGGGTAAATTGAATTAAATGAGAAAATCGATTCTGAATTGGAAAGCAATTTAATTTATTGTAATGGTTAGAAAAGAATTAATTTTGAGAATTATTTTTAAATAAAAATTTTAATTCCAAAAATGGAATTTTGGTCAACTCTTCCATATAACCTAAATTTTGGAAATTTTGGAGGAGGGACATTTTTTTGGGAAAATATTTTGTTGGAGAAAGTTTTGGATGAAATTTGGGGGTTTTGGAAGGAGAAGGAAGGTTTTTGGGAGCTGGGGATTGGGGCTCTTCAGCAGATCTTGCCAGGAATGCGAGATCAGGTAGGATCTGTTTATCAACTTAGTTCTTGTTTAAAATAAAATAAAATTGGGGGGTTTGAATGTTTTCATACTATCTTGGTTCCAAATTCTCCATTGATTGCCAAGAGTAAGAGCTGTGGTGGCAATTAGTTAGTTTGGTAGATTGTTTGTAATTTTGTATGATGGATGAGTTCCTCTTTGTCCCAAATTGGTTATTTTGGAGGGTTAGTTAATAAACTCCTCTAAATTTAAAACCTTATCATTCTGGATATAATATTTTAAGTCTCAGTATGAGACTGTTCAAATGGGGGTTTTGCTGGTTTGAATGAAGTTTATAAAAAAAAAAAAAAAACCCCATTTCAATAATTTAAAGAATCGATTTTTTTTGTTGTTTGGGTAAATCGAATATATAAAAAAAAATAATATAGAGAAGAGTTTTTGTTCATTCCGAAAGTTTATTGAATCAAAATTATTTAGCAAGCCTATGCGTTCGGGGTTGGAGGGCAGGGAGCGGAGCTCCACTCGCCTCCTCCTCCCCTCCCCCTCGCTTTGTTCTACCGCGGCGGTCGCAGGCGCATTGCGGTGGCCGCAGGGCACCAAAGTGGCGCCGCCCGCGCGGGTTCCTCCCGCGGCTAGGGTTTGGGCGCCCAACCATCCACGTTGGGAGGTGGGCCCAACCTTCGCCGTCCCTTTTTAAAATGTTTGATTTTTTTAGTTTTTAAAATGTGTTTTTTTTATGTATTTTTTTATTCAAAAAAGAATATATAGTATTTTAATATTTTTTTTAATGGAAACTTTTAATTAAGTTTTTAATTATGAGTAATGTGGCATGAATGTATTTATGCTGATGAATTTTTAGTAGATTATTATGTAAGACTTAATTTTAATTGTGTATATTTTGGGAAGATAAAGTATTGTTATATTGGAGAATCTTTTTGAGTTAAAACATTTCTTATTCACGAATATATATTGTTTGAAGATTTTAATGTTATAAGCCATCTGGAGATGTTAGAAATGAGTATTTAACCATTGGACATTAGGGATTTAAACGATGTGCTTTTGGGAATTTAATTTAGTATCATTTGGGAAATTGTTTAGTTACTGATGTGCTCATGAGGTAAAATGAATGGTTATTTTATATTTTCCTTTTGTTTGAGGAATAGACAATGGTACTATTGCTAATTGTGGTATCGTACTCACCTGGTAACGTGATTTTCCGTCAATGCTTTTTGAAAACTTAGATCAATTTGAGAAAATATTGCCTTCTCCGATTATTGCCTATGCGAGTTTAATTTCTGTTTTCGCTTTTGATTATGAAATGGCAAGTCATGCTTTGTTTGTTAGGACCCTATCGTATGGAATGATTTGGGGTACCTGTTTCAGTCCTCGGTTTCGAGTTGACTGTTGTTTGTGGTAGTGTCGTATTTGGTCATATCCTTTGTGTGGATGTCGAATGGTGATTCGTGTTTGACCAGATGGTTGTTTCCTCCTTCTTGAACTCCGTTCGTCTGACCATGTGTATTCCTTGGATTTTGAGTTCGTCTGAGTATAGTCTAGTGTCGTATGGGAAAGTGGCTTTCGATTGGGGGCCGCGCCCAAAGTGGCTGCTGGGTAACCCATCGAAAGTGAGTCTAATAAGTGATAACCTATTGGTAGATTAGAATGTAATATCTAAGTAAGATAATTTTGCCTCACACATGGGACGAGTGCTAACATAGACCCGACATGCTGTGAGAAGGCCTGAAATGGCAAACCACCATCCTTGTCTTCACGAGAGGATGTGTGGGTCCACATGAGGCTTGGATGGGCCGGAGGCTCGGATTAGGTTGCCAGGGTAACCCAATGTATGGGGCCGGGACCTATGAAGACCTACCATGGTAACCATACCAGGTTGTGTGATGACACTTGTCCCTACGTTCGCTAGTGTGTTGTCGTTTTGTCCTGTTATGAGTACCTTTGTGGGTCGTCCTTTTGTGTATGCCCTTGCGAGTATCGTTTTCATGGTAGACCTTGGGTGGTGATGGCTCAGTCTTGTGGATGCTCTTCTGGACCTTTGTTTTAGCTTTGATTATGTTCAGCTAGATCCTTTTCTTTTCAGGGATCGTTTATGTATTAATTGACCGATGTGGTCGTTTGTATATTGTTATATTTCGCCTTGATGGCCGGATTGTATGTTGTAACCTCTTGTATTCATAACTTTATTATTTATCAGAGGGGTCTTGCAGTTGAGCAAACCCAGAGATGTAGCCCTTTAGGGGTGAACTCCGAGATCATTATGGTGTTATGTGATGTTATTCTCTTATGTTTCCTTTAATCAGCTTTATCATGTATGATTAGCTTATGTTAGAATGTATAAGTGGATAAGATGGAATTAACTTTAAATGTTTTTTTTTGCAGTCTTTCTTGAATGCCATTTTGATCGAATGCATAAGTGGTTTTGATGAGATTTATTGTAGATGCATATATGCAATCGTCTTTTCTAATGCAATAGATTGGAATGTGAAAGGATGTACCTTAGAGTAATGGAATATATATTCAGTTGTTGTTAAGAAATTTAGTATGCTTGAAAGATCTCATATGTTTATGATGAAATTCTAGTGTGTTAGAATATTAGATGTATGGCTTGTATTTTTATGTAAAGCTTGAATGAAGATTATGAATAGATCTTAATGGACGAATCTTTGCTTGTGATTTATATTTCCATCTTTTGAAAGAAATTATCCTAATTAAGAATTATCTCGTTATTAAGGTAATCAGCTTATTGGATTAACTGTGTGAGTTAAGTGAATTGTGAAATTTAAGTAATCTCGTTGGGAAACTCTTTAGGTGTTAGTTGATGTCTTCCGCTATGTAATCTGAATCTTTGATATCTTGTTGTATCTTAATGTGGTGTAACTTTAAAAAAAAAATAAAAAATTATTGCACTCTATTCTTGTGTTTTGGCTTATCCCTTCGGGGTTTCCTGGCGGGGCATTACAGTTGATATTGATAATAATGAATATCAATGTTTGTGACGACATGAGAATGCCATAAGTCTTCTTTGTCAATACTTTCAAAACATTAGTCGTCTCTTATACGAAAAATGAATATCATTTATTACTTTTGTTTGCCAACATTTCCTCTACAAACCTAAATTTGGATCACTCTAAGGACTTCGACTAAAATGGAAGATAGCCCTCTTTCAACCACTGTACCCTCCAAAATAAATTGAAACAACCATGACCGTTTGAAGATGCATGAAGACAATGAAACCACATGAAATGCATGCGAGTATCTTCCATCAACTTGTGAAAATTTTCAATGGTTAACAATATTTTACTTTTGTCGCCCAAAGTTTGAACTTTCACTATTTCACAAATGGGACAAACACTTGTATATGGAGATGCATTTTCACTAAAATAATTATATGGTAGACATTTCACACCAAAGATGGACATGCGAAAGTTCGATGACAAGAGTCTATTTAGTTGGAATTGCTTAATGGAGTAGTTGTTGGATTGCCCATGTTACATGTTAATGAAATATTGCAATGGTAACCTTATACTTGGAAGCATACTAATTCATTTGATATAACTGACTATGTGTGAAGAACAAAAATAATATAATATCATAGGGGTTGTCTTCCAAGAGGAACTCACTATACATTATTGTGACAATCTTATTTATAACTTCTTTTGGTAGTTTACCAAATTAAAGCAAATAGGTAGATAAGGACTATAAATTCTAAACTTTCTCTTTAAGAGTGAAGAATGTTATAGATGATTATCTAAAGGAATTATATCTAGTGGATTTAAAGGACCACATCAAATATGAGGTACACATGTTCCATTCAAATTTTGTGTCCCAAGCAATGATTATGGCAAGGCACGTAAAGGAGAACTTTCTAGCCAATAAAAGGCAAGGTTTTCTAAACATAAGAGACAAAAGAACTACTAGATAGCCACTTCCTTAGCCTACTAGATTGAATCCATAACAAATTGAACAAAAGAGAGCTAAAGGGTTATGTTTTAACTATGATAACAAATACTATCAAGGAAATAAATGTACTAAAAATAAATTGTTGTACATTGAAGGGTTGATTGAGGAAGGAGTGGAAGAACACTACTAGAGGGCGACAATAACACAAATGAGGAATTGGGAGATATTGAACCATCCATTTATTGGGATGTGCTTTTTAGAATTAACACATCATAGATTTTTAAGGTAGTGATTTTCTTGAACAAAGAGAGAAAAAATGTTGATAAGCTCAAGAAGCACCCACTTCATCAAAACAAAATTAACTACTCATCTTAATTGTTTTATATATCAGTTTTCACAATTTTAATTCCTAATTGTAGATAGCGATATAGTTAGTTATCAAGGAAATGCCACAAAATCAAATTGTCCATAAGAGATTGCCATCTTGATTGCCTAATTTTTGCTACCTCCATGGGTACAATAGATATTATTTTGGGAGGACAATGACTTACCTCATCGAGGAAAATTGAGATGAACTTCTAAGAGATATTCACATGCTTTTACTAAGAAAGGAGAATAGAATTCAAAGGTTTTTTGTTCAGTCTCCACATATGGTAAGCTCTCACCCAACAAAATATTCTTAACAATGGGTTAGATGGGTTTGTGGCCCAATCATTTTCATTAAAAGAATCACTCTAGGAATTCTATACCACTAGATTTGCAAGCGGTTGTAAATAATTACTTAGTAGTTTTTCAAGAGACGCTAAAATGATTGCCTCCGAAAAGATATCATGATTATATCATTCAACTAGTACCAAAGATCCAACCACCCAACATCAATTCCTATAGGTATCCATATGTACAAAAAAGTGAGATTGAGAAGATGGTTTAGGAGATGCTAGAGGTAGGTACTTATCAAGTATAGTCAAAGTAGTTTCTCCTCTCTAATGGTGATGGTGTGCAAGAAGGATGACATTTGGAGGATGTGTCTGTTGGTTGAAAATTTTGCAAACTAGTGAGGTTTACAAAATTGTGGTTTCAGCCATTGTGTGTGAAATCAAATCTCTCCTAATTTTAAAGGGAAGACTCCCCCTTTAACTCACTACTCTATCTATCTAGAATAAAATATAACTTCTGAGTTCTAATCTAAGCTTGGGTGGTACGTCATCCTATCCTCTTTTTCAGAATAGATGTTATTCTCTCCTCTTTCTTCAGGAAAGAATTTACAATATAGAGCATCAATAATTGTTACAATTTCAATGTTACAAATTAACTCAAAATGTGTGAATGAACAAATTACAAACAAATAAAGAAGCAAAGTTTCTATAAAGGCCCAAAGTCCTCTGTTGCTTCTCCAGGACAAGAAAATAATGTTCAAGCTCAATGTCTTGCAATCACTGTAATCCTATCAATCCTTTTACAAGTACTTATGTAACCCAAGGTGTTAACTAGGAAAATCAAAGCAAAGCACAAAGTCTTTTAACTTGATTCCTTATTACAACTCTCAATAATATTTTTTTGAAATAACAATATGAAGGTCAAAGTCTTCAAGTTATTACCTCCTACCAAGATGACAAATAAAGCACAAAGTCTTTGAAATGTTATCTTACTGTAATCCACTTAACTTTTCTTCAATAATAACAAGATGAAGCTCAAAGTCTTCAAAATGATATCACTTTCACCAATTCCTAAGTCTAATAACAAGAGCTGAAATATGACACAAAGTCCACAAACTAACGCTTGTTTCTACTCTTTAACAATATCCTTCCACAAAACCTTTCCTTAAACAAAATAAGATTCGATAAGAATACTCTTACCAGGAACAAAATGAAGTCAACACAAAGTTTGATTGCCAAAGGTATCTTCTTATTTGAATAAGTTTGCAAAAAATAACAATAGGAACACAAAGTTTCACTTTTGTTCTTCACTTTAGTAGAGTCTTGTTGCATATAGATTAAAGATTATAGATCCTAGCCCCATATTACTAAGAGCAACCTCATATATATAAGTTAGGTGCAATGAGATAATTTAGGAAAACTATGACTAAATCAAAGAAAGTCCTATTTGACTTAGAATTCATGCACATTCTAGATGCAAAAGCATGAATACAAAATGACACTTGAGTTGTCAATTGAGATTACAAAATGACACTACTAGAAATGCATAAAAAATGACTAAGTGTTTCGAGCCTCGTCTTGTTCATCATTGTCTCATTTTTCTTCAAGGAATCTTCATATTGTTGCAAGGTAGCCTGTATTTCACATTCCTCTGGTCCCAATGTGCTAAATCTGGCATTTGGAGTGGAGTTGCAGAAATGGATTTGAAGAATTCCCATAATTGGACAGAAAAACCAAAGATGTGATTCATGAAGTGCATTTCGGACTTATAAGTCCAATAAGCACTTGGGGAGGGTCAACAATCATATAGGTGCATATTAGGCTTATAAGTCTGATATGCACTTATGCAAAGAACAAAGGAAATAAATATTGTCTTTGGTGCGAATCGGGGTTATAACCTCGATTTACACCTAAGAAAGAATCATGGTGCAAGTCGGAGTTACAACCTCGATTCGCACCAACTCTTAGCACTTGGCAAAATGCAAAGGAAATGGTGTATGATAGAGCCAGGGCCTCGACATGCACCATTGGGTAAGGCCTTGGTGTAGGTTGGGGTTATTGCCCCGATCTACATCATTTTCAGTGGACTCATTGTAGGTTGGGGTTACGACCCCGACATACACCAAAATGGGAGGACTTGGTGTAGATTGGGGTTATAACCCCACCTTGCACCAAAATGGGGGTACTTGGATTTTTATGCCTTAGGTGCAATTTGGGTTTATAAACCCGACCTACACCTGACAAGTTTTTTGACATGGCAATGAAGTGGTGTAAATCGGGGTTACAAACTTGATTTACACTAAAATATAAAACTAACTTAAAAGACCCCCAAAAAGGACTAGAACATTTGAATAAAGAATCGAGGGTCATAAATCACACATGAGGGGGAATAAAGATTACCTCAAAAATCATGCTTAGAGCACATGGACTACAAAGTGGACAAAATTTGTAGGGGTTATCCTATTCTTGTGACATAGCAAAAAAAGAGGACAACGATGTCCAAATTATAGATAAATCAACAAGAAAACCATAAAATACATTTCACATTCCAGTAACTAATGATTTTTTTTAAAAGTGAGAAAGTGAGGGTCTTGACCCTTTACAAAAACAACCCATGAAAAGGCAAAGCAAGCCCAAATTGGCCAAAAATAATAAACTAACCACTTAATGTGCAGTGACAACCACAAATTTGCAATTAAGTTGCTTACCAACAATTGTTAGGTTATAAAGGACCTTAAAACTTTTATATTTAAGAAACTAGGAGCCTACACAACTCTTGGTCCCTTTCTAGCATTTTGAGCACCCTTATCTAGAGTTTGGGAGACAAAAGCATGTTTAGGAAGACCTCTCTTCCTTTTTGATTTTTTTATAACGATTTACAATGCTCCAAAGGCTTAGAACGAAGGGGAAGATGAGGGCTAGCCTAAGTAAAAGACCAACATAGTTCCCTCACAACAATTGAAAGAGGTACTATAAGGCACTTCCAACACAACATGATCTAAAGCCTCAACATTCGACACTATAGGGCCCAAAGATGGACCGACCAAAATTGGGCCTTGAGAAGATGACCCAACATGATAAATCTTTGAAGTATCGGTGACCCTAGGATCAAGGTCCTCAATTGACTTATTATCCTTAGAATCAAAATCACCAACTATCAAATGTTCATGAAGAGCATTCCTTCACCAAGTGGCCTCACCCCTCTTATGGTGAGAGGTCAAGAAACATGAATCAAGATGTCCATTAGTGAAGCATCGCTTGCAATCAAAGGGAAAAACATCATAGTTAAGGGTGAACCCACAATAGTGGGTTACACTTTTTTGGATGATGAAATTCTACTTGTTTGTCCAAAACATAAATTTAACCCCTTTTGATCGAATATTAAGTTCAATCAGACCAAAAAATGTATTCGATAAAAAATAATTTTGTTTTATTATTATTATTTAAAACGGTTCGATTGAACCTAGTTGCAATTTTTAGAGATTTTTTTAAAGGGTTCAACTATCGGAAATGACAATTATTTTCATTTTTGACCCACTCGACCCCAATGAACAGTGATAGGAACCTTTGAACCAGTGACATTAGCTCACCCAAATTCTTGCAACATTTCCTCGAGGTTGATTTTTTATGATATCTACAATTTTTTTACATCTTATAGTAAACTTACAATGGTTTCTATGTGTATATAGAGGTATATATGTATATATACATGTGTTCCTCCAAAGTTTTTCTATATATTAAGATGAAATTAAAAATATCAAAATAAATTTCCTAAAAAATGGCCTAAAAATAGAAATGTAAACGATACATTTGTAAGACGAAAAGGCTTTACTAAAAATTCAAGTGGCCCTCCTCAATATAAAAAGCTATGTTATATAAATCTAATTTCTAATTCTAATTTAATTATAACTAGAATGAACATAAAGTTAGTAAAATAAGCATCACCAGTAAGCTCATCTAACAAATCATTAATTATAATCATGTGGATTCAATCATTTTTGGCTTTCCCTTCCAATAACTAAATCAATGAGATTTAGATTCATGGAGGCTTCTTGCTAAGGACGTGATTAAGCTTTATCACCATGCTAGGAGGTTTTTTATAGCATCCTTCCAATCAAAAGATAATCGACTATAGATAGTAGAGCATAGGGTTTGGTTGTGGGGGCTTTGCTCCCTCTCATTTAAATAGTAATTTCCTCCCTTCAACACACTAACTAAATCCTTAAGTATTATGCCTATCTGGGATAGACTACCCAAACTCCCACATCAAAATTTAAAAGTTTTTGTTTTTAAATCTATCAACAATGCTCTTGGTCATTTTCTATAGGAGGATGCTTCATCAACAAACTTTGGCCATACTACTTTTTCTCTCATTCTTGTGGATACTGATACTTCTAAACTACATGGGGATATTGTCTTTCTTGTTCAAGATATATCATAGAATTAGACACTCACGTAGTATGCAAATCAAGTTTTAGACATTGTTGAACAATTTTAATTTTATGCAAGCCATCTAAGTGTGTGTTAAGAGTTAAATAAGTAGAGTATCTAGGTCAAATTGTTTCTCATGAGGGAGTCAAGGTGGGCCCTCACAAGATCAAGACCATTGTAAATTGGAAAATCATAGGATGCTCAAGAAACTATGGTTTCTTAGGGTTTATAGGTTGCTATTGTCATTTTGTAAAGAATTATGGTAACATAGTATCACCTGTCACAAACTTATTGAAGAAGGATTCCTTCTAGTGGAGTGAGGTAGCTATTAAATAATTTGAGTGACTAAAGGAAGCCATCTTCCCTAGTTACCCTAGATTTTATAAAATATTCATTATGAAATATGATGCTTCTAGACATTACTTAGAAGTGGTACTCATGAAAGAAGGAAGAGCCATATCATTTGAGAGCATCCAACTCAAAGGTAAGAATTTTTTAAGAATTTTTTTGAATCTATTTTTTGAGAAGAATATGTTAGCTATTTTACATGTTGTTAAATAATGGAGACCCTATCTAATAAGAAGACACTTTAAGTGGAAGGAAAAGCATGATATTCTCAAACACTTCCTCGAAGGGTCATGAAGATTTTAGGATATAATTTTGAGATCATATATGAGAATGGCAAGGCGAATGTTGTGGTTGAAACTTTATCTACTAGGGTTAAATCTACATAGCCACCATTGTATGCTATTTCCATGTTACATAAGAAGATTGGATAAATGAGAGACGAGAAGTAAGCGGGGAGGACTTGGATACTCATTCACTCATTGAGAAAATATAAAAAAGTTCAAGTATGTTAAATATATTGCGTGGAAAGTAAATACTTTATGGTACAAGGACACACACTTATGCAAAAAAACAATCCTTAATTTCAAGGTGTTTATAGAAATATATGCGTCTCTTGTGGGTGGGCACTCTATATCCTTCTAGACTTATTATATAATGAAGCAAGAGAAACATTCTTCCACAACAACACATAGATTTAACATGTTTCATTCAATGTGGTCTACATCCAAAGAGAAACATTCTTCCACTTCTTCTATTATCCAATGAAGAAACAAATTACAATCTCATGAATTTTTGCATTTCATAGCTACTTATTCATGAAGTCTTTTCAGAGTTTACAAAGATTGGTTTACATACCAAAATAACAACTTACTCCTTTATTTTATTTGGGAAGAAAAGAACGATTGTCAAAGTCACCAAAATTTAATCTCAATAGCATGATTAGTCACCACATTCCAACAATCTCCCATTTGAGAACTAGTCAAGCTCCATAATAATCAATTTCCCACTTGGAGACCAATCTTGGAGTAACAATGTTGCACTTGTAGCTCTTATTGGATTGACATGACTAGACTTGGCGTGTTTCCTATTTTCATTACCATGCTTGGATACCAATAGAAATTGAGTAGGAAATTGGTTTCTTCTGACTCACTGCCTTTGTTAACATATCTATAGGATTTTGGCTAGTGTGTATCTCTTTCAAATTTAACTTTCCATATTCTAAAATCGTTCACATTAAACAATATCTCAACTGTATATGTTTAGTCTTAGAATGAAGGATTGAGTTCCTTGCAAGATGAATGACACTTTGACTATCATTGTACAACTTGCTATTCTCATGTTTTTTTTTTATTCCCCCATAAACCTTTGTAACTAAATCATCTCTTTACTAGCCTCTGTAGCAAAAATATATTTTACTTTTATTGTTGAATGTGCAACAACCTCTTACAAGCATCAAATCCAACTAACTGTTATTCCACCTACAATAAACACATGCCCTCCAATATTTCATTTGCTATCTATATAATAATACCTTGCATCCCTAAAAATTTGGAGAAAAGTTGATAGGACCGGTGTGAATCACACCGGTTCCAACTTTTTCTCCCCAAAATTTGGGATCATGTTTTGGTAGTATTATAATGTTTCAATCTAGCTTTTTACGAAAATATTTTAGTTATAGGCCAGTCTTTGATAAGAAAAAGTTAGGGTTTCATATATATAGCCTTTCCTTTTCTCATTTGAAGGATCCAACAACTCTAGCAATTGAAAGAACCTCTTGCGAAAGTGCAGGTTATGTGAAGTCTTCAATCAGAAAATCAAGCATTCATCAACTATTTTAATCATCAATTGAAGCTTTGAAGATATTGAAGAATAATAGGAGATCACCGACTATTGATTGGCTTGTACCTCTCCCTTAGGGTTTGGTATGGTTTCATGTTATTTTCATATCTTTGTATGAGTTTCACAACACTTGTTTTCAGAGCTACACTATTTCTTTAGATCCATTATTGTATTTGTGATTTTAAACATTCCCATTTCCATTATGATTATTTAGGGTTTATACTCAAATCATAGGGTAGAACTCTAAATTTAGCATTCTAGCTCATTAGGATCTTGTAAACACGTGAGATTCTAGGACACACACATATTTCAACATTTTATTGGCTATTTGTGGAGGCAAAAATCACCAAAACAAGGGGTTTGACTAAGACAAAACCCTATATAGCCACCTAAACACCATTTTTCAAGTTGTAGGTGAGGGTACATAAATTTGACGGAGCTGCGATCTTTCAGAAAGCCAAATTTCATAGTCACAATCCCAGATCCAAAGGAAGGCTCTAGATCATTGGGACTAGAGCACCCAACACTTTGGTCTAGGACCAGAGCACCCAACGCCCTAGTCTTCTACATGTTTGTGCTGTTTTTGGTAGTTTGGCTTGTTAGGACTTTAAATTTGCATACTGCAGATTTCCAGGTCAGTACAGTGACAGGGACCAAGGCCCTCAACACCCTAGTCCAACTCAACCAGGTTTAGATTTTGACATCAGGTGCACTTCAAAATTTCCCCTTCAACTCTGTACTTTGCATCTCAATTTTAGTTATGTATCTTTCTATTATTACAATTTACATAGTCATTTACTTGACCTTTCTAGCTTAGTTTATCATTATTGCATGTTTAGCTCATTCTCTTTCATAGTAGCAAAGGAATAGAAATGCTAAGAGTATTCCTTGACTCTCTTTTGCAAGAGTTAGTCAAAGTGAATTGCTTCCTTGGGAGCTTTCGTATTCCAATGTATGGAGGGAAGTGGGAGTAGGTCCTAAACTACCCGATCCCATTTTTCACCATCACATTTTGGTGAACTCGACATTCTTATCCTTACATTTACACTTTCTGGTTAGAACTTGTTATTCCATGTTTCTTTTCTATCAAAAACATAAAAATCTCAAAAATATTGTTATATGCATTGTGTGTTCATTTCTTAAACATATAGCTCATGCACTTTAATGCTTGGATTTAGTTTATCACACAATTGCTTCATTAGACATTTAGCTTAATTTCTTTGCTTGCATTGTTTCTTTCATTGCATTTTGTAAAAAAAAAGGACATTTTAAAATATTTTCATGCCAATTTTTTTTTGGCGAACCCCATTCCATGCCATCAATCTCAAGGTGACACATTGGTCTTCAATCGACTTATCTTTGCATCATAATAATTTCTTAGACCTTGTTCAAGGCTTCAAGCCTTGCTAAGAGGGCATTATAGGACTATTGTAACCTTGTGTTCTTCTCCTTCAATTCTTGGATCTCCCTTGCTGTACCTGCATTCTTTGGAGGCATCTTGTCTCACTCTCTTCAACCTTCAGTAAGAACTACTCCCTTGCTCTGATACCAATCTGATGCAGAGCATCCACACCCACACACACAAGCCCTACACCTTTTAGGAATCTACTTCACATTGTTGAGGTTTCACAATGATTAAACACTTCCCCTTATGAAGGTTTTCCATAATATTTAATAAAACTCCACACATATTGCTCTTGCCTATGAACTCAATCATACCTTCTAGACCAACTAGGATAGGTTTCTTGGCATTGAGGACAGTCATAAACCAAAGGGAGTTTAAGTTTGTTTGAAGGATACCATAAATTTCTACATGGCCTTGAGACTTCCACACACCCTCTCAAAACTCATATCAACCCTTAATCATCAAACACCATGTACTCTGATCCAACCCTCAACATGTACAAAAGATTACTGTTAAACAAGAACTTACTGGCCTCTTTGACACACGCTCACTCAAAGATGAATAACTTTTTCAATTGGACATATTTTGCAGATCCCTCTGGTGGGACTCTAGAAAACTTGGGTATGAAGAACATATAAAAAAAATCAGAAAGATCCAATGGTTAAATATTGAGATATTGACCCCGTATTGGGACTGTGTTTTCTTATGACAGTCAAACCTTCATGAGGCAGGTTTTTAGTCACTTTCATGCATCAAACCACGTGAAAACCTATCATGGAACCCTGCAACAATAATGACATGATAACTTACATAATATTACATATTTACACCAATTTGTGTGGCTTGATCAACCAAGAACAAAAAGATATAGCATTATCTTTGTCTCGGTTTGCCCTAGTTCTGGGTTTTGACCATTTTGAGAGAACTTATTGTATCTTTGCCAAAATAACACCAAATGAAATGAAACCTGAAGGAAATGAAAGGTAATTTACTGTTCTTAAACCCTCAAACCATTTTAATGAACCTTCAATGCATAGCAATGGTAAAAACTAACAGATTGCAGACTGAATGTG
Organism: Cryptomeria japonica; assembly: GCF_030272615.1. Lineage (NCBI taxonomy): Eukaryota > Viridiplantae > Streptophyta > Pinopsida > Cupressales > Cupressaceae > Cryptomeria > Cryptomeria japonica. The sequence goes on along the minus strand of NC_081409.1, from coordinate 288,285,196 downwards.
AGGAAAGTTCAGGAAAAACACAGAATGTGCAAGGAAACCACTTACTATTATTGCCAAAAACTTCAATTTTGAGAATGACATCTTTTGAGGAGTGTTTTCACCATATTCATAGAGTTATAAGGATTCCTAGCTGACCAACCAACTATAACCACCCAAAACTAACCTTTTTGCAAATGTTGTCAAGCAACTTTGAAAAGTTGCATTGACATCATTTCTTGCTTTTTGACAAATTTTGGTTTATTGTACTTCTTGATCATCCAATACCCCAAATAGGTTAGATAACATGTTCTAACATTAAAAATGACACAAAATACTCCCCACAACCTTGATATTGCCATTTTGACTTGTTTTGACCACTAGGCGCTATGTGAGCAATTTGACAATTTTCAGGACATATGACTCAACTGACTCAACGTTTACATTTTATTGGCACTATTGGCCTCATTACATCATTTTGGGTCTAAATAAACCTTATTTGAACAAAAAAAAAAAAAACTAAATCATGCCCCACATATGGGCCCTTGAAAAGATGAGGTGCTCCTGCACCACATTATGATCATTTAGGGTTAATACTCAAAGCATAGGGTAGAACTCTATATTTTGCATTTTAGCTCATTAGGACTTTGTAAACACATGAGATTCTAGGGCACACACACATTTCAACATTTTATTAGCTATTTGCGAAGGTGGAAATCACCAAAAAAAGGGGTTTGACTAAGGCATAACCCTATATAGCCACCCAAACACCATTTTTCAAGTTGTAGGTGCAGGTACACAAATCCGACCGAGCCGCGATCTTCTAGAAAGACAAAATTCACACTCAATAGTCCCAGATCCAGAGGAAGCCCCCAGAGCACTAGGACCAGTGTGCCCAACACCCCGATCCTCTGCATTTTTTGGCAGTTTGGCTTCTTAGGACTTCAATTTGCAGACTGCAGATTTCTAGCTCAATACAGTGCCAAGGACCAAGGCGCCCAACGCCTTGGTCCAACTCAATCTGATTCAGATTCTCATATTAGGTGCACATCAAAATTTCCCATTTAGCTTTGTACTTTGTATCTCAGTTTTAGTTTTGTATCTTTTTGTTATTGTGGTTTATATAGTTATTTCCTTAACCTTTCTAGCTTATTTTATCATTATTGCACATTTATCTCATCCCCTTTCATAGCAACAAAGGAATAGAAACCCTAAGAGTATTCCTTGACTCTCTTTTGCAAGAGTTAGTCAAAGTGAATCACTTAGGAGCTTTTGTATTCCAATGTATGGAGGAAAGTGGGACTAAGTCCTAAACTACCAAATCCCATTTTTCAGCATCACACATATATGTATACACACACACACACACACACACACACACACATGTTTGTGTGTATGTGTGTATATGTATATACATGTATATACATATACATACATACATACATTCATACACACACATATACATATATCACACACACGCA